>NC_136906.1:34289329-34341829 GCF_949606895.1 Notothenia rossii | reverse complement strand
TGCAGGGAATTGATTTCAGAGGGTATTAAGGACTTACTTACTGGTGATGGCCGCTAACTAACTGGGCTGCTGTGATTAACACAGGGAGGAGATATTCTGTCAGATCCCTGAAGGAACAGGCCGGGTGACTCCGAGAACATCAATTGGAGTCTTTGAGATATTCTTCTGTAACCAACTTCTGAATATGATTTACAGAAAAACCAGAAAAAGAGATTACGTTCACAGATTCTGCAAACCTCTCAAGACCTTGTTACACTTGATAGCCTACTAAGTGTAGTAGGTTTATCAAGGATTAGCAACACGTCTTTTAAATCAGGTATGACTTTCATTGCTTTGGTTTGTTCACATCTATGTAGAACATCAACATTTTTCACTCCACATAGTTTGTTTTGTACATCTTAAATAGCGATGTCATACCTTTTCAACCTTAAATGATCCTATGTCCTTATTTATCTGATTTGATCATTTCAAATGGCGTTGAGCAAAACTCTAAGTTTTATAAACATGAAAATAAATGTCCAGTGATGACAGTTTATGGAATTCCAGGAGATGTATGAGACAGTTGCGTTGGTTCAGTTTGGTAACCAGCTCATAAATTACATTTTGGTGATGGATCAGATGTGGTATTTCCATTATTACCATTACTCAGTTTGGACTGAAAAGGTCAAACATTTGATAATTAAGCGGAAACTTAGTATATCATCATTTTATCTTTTAACAAGTTTTCCAATTTCCATGATTCCTTTCTTTAAATCTTAGTATTTCCCTGGTGTAAATGTTGCATGTCAAACATGTAAATGCTAATGTGCTTCCTCAAAAATAAAGCTAACATGGCTTAGCGCCATACAAAACAGTTATTTGTCCACAACTGGGAACCATTATGAATGCCATCTGCTTTTATTATGTCAATCTTCTTGGCATGACACCAAGAAGAGCTGTCACAGTATTCAAATATTTCTAGTGAGATTGACATACAGTATGAAGCCTCCACTGGAATATGATAATGTAAGTTAGAGCAGAGACTTGACATGTGAGTGATAGGGTCATCTTTTCTGCCATTTTAGGCCGGATAACTGAGGATGCATTTTACATAAGGGAAGGAAATCTCCTTAACGCCAACTTTTTTGCAGTTTAAAGCAACAATGAGATGCTTTTTTGGGCCCAATGTCACCCAAGCTGACTTCGATGGAAGTCATATCCCCAAAATTAGCATGATGATTAGACTGCATGAGTGCTGTGTTTCCTTCATTGGGACTTACACTGCCTCTGGTAGACAGCCAATGACTCAACATAATTCCAGTGCTCTTCCCGAACCCTAAACCAACCCTAATCCTCTTTTAGTCACATTTGGGTGGTGTACAACGACTTGGAATTATACCGCTGACATCAGAAATGCAGAAACAGCAGATTTAAAGAAAGTCATTCCACTGTGGTCTTGCTTTGCACGCTGCCCCTTACTGCTGTTTCTCATAGGAGATGGTATTTAAGCTTTTGTAACAGCAACTAAAATGTAAGAACTAGTTCTGGCTAATGAGAAGGCAGAGATGTTTCGCGTTGCATTGCATTTATTTTTTTCTTTTAGAAACTGTAGCTGGTGCTTGGTTGGCCTGACTGTTGTGATTGGATCCTGACCTGACCACAGCGAAGGATTGCTGATGGTTAAGGGTTTTATTTAGAAGAGGTGTGAGTGCAAATTAATCAGAAGCAGATCTGGTCTTTTAAAATGTTGCTAAAAATAGCAGAGAAAATAAACGTCTATTCTCAGGTTTTAACTTAACAGATTATATTTGCAAGATAGTGTGAAAGGCATGGAAACTGCCATTGTCATTCCTGATGGATTTTGTAGGAGCCTGTGTTGGCCAACTGTGTCTTAACGCTGCCTCATAGTTGAGATACCTGGTGCTTTGCAGAGGGGAAGAGCAGATAGCTTTCAGCCCTAAACCAGAGCCATGCATCCAAACAACAAGCCTCTGCTAATTACATCGGTCTGAAAGCTATAAAGAGGGAAGTCTGGCAAACCAGATAATTGGAAGAAAGAAAGCAATAGAGACAGATGAAAAAAGAATCAAAGCGATAATTCAAAACTTTCTCTCCGCCAAAAATGAAGAACAGCTAATTTAGGAGCCTTACTTATGCATTACAATGCTGTCATTCAAATCTCAAATGCACAATTCAACCATCTTGAGCCAGTTGGAGCTTTTCAGAGTTTTGATGAGGAAAAATGCAACACAAAGTCTCTGAATGTAATTATTCTAATATTGACAGAACTAATTTATAACTCCTCCTGTTTTTGATTTGAGTATGTAGTTAAAGTCTCTATAAGTTTATTGAAAGGCAAAGGATGCAGGCAAGACATATTTGTTAGTCTGTTCCCATCAGGGCCATACATTTCTGTTTATTAATTTAGTAGAGATTAAGAGTGAGGCAGTGACAGTGTGCTGAGCTACAAGGTGATTTTTTTTCTGATGCAAACAAGAACAAAAAACAATATTAGGCCTGTAAAACATTTTCCCTGATTTGCATCCTCCATTTTTTCTGTGGTTAAATGGGATTTAGCAAGTAACAATGCCTCCTGCCATCATGCGTATGGTATCACCTGTTCTCGATGAAGGTCACCTTAAAAGAGGTAGCAATAGATTGGTTTTGCTTTTTAATAATTGTACTTAAATTCGGAATTAAATTTGGTGTAATTCTCTAATGTCAGAACCGGCTTTCAGAGCTATAGTGCCGTCTAAGTTCTTATGATTTGTAAATGAATAAAACAAAAAAACGATCAGTAGGGGGTTTGAAGTGTGTTTGTTTTTCAATAGCCATTTTGTGAAAGTCCCTCTTTATAAAGATGTTGTTCATGTTAATGTGTCCATGTGCTTTTCTGCTGACTGTAGGTTGGGTGAAGCCGTTTGTCCTCCATGCAGTGTCAAAAAAACCGCCTTGGGTCAAATTACTGCTTTTTTCACCATAAAACTAGTTCACACACCACAGTGTCAATTGCAGAGTTTCCGAGTGAAGCCTTTACATAGAAATATGGTTATAAACCCTCCAAAGACAGGATTGGAGACCTTTATTACATTGTCTGCTTCTTCCTCTTTTCTTTTTTTTTCTAGCTGACCCTTCGGTAAACTGGCTACATGCACGCTCCTCCCGGAAGAAGCGATGCCCGTACACCAAATACCAGACGCTCGAGCTGGAGAAGGAGTTCCTGTTCAACATGTACCTCACGCGGGACCGGCGGCATGAGGTGGCGCGAGCACTCAACCTGACGGAGCGGCAGGTGAAGATCTGGTTTCAGAACCGGAGGATGAAAATGAAGAAACAGAGCAAGGACCATCCCAAGGACTAGCGGGACTCTCAGTGGCGATGACGCACGCATACACCAAGAGTCCCATATTGCTTATGTCTTAACCGCAAACTCTCTCTCTCTCTCTCACACACACACACACACACACACACACACACACACACACACACACACACACACACACACACACACACACACACACACACACACACACACACACACACACACACACACACACACAGACACACACACACACACACACACACACACACACACACACACACACACACACACACACACACACACACACACACACACACACACACACACACACACACACACACACACACACTTGCGGAAGCTCGTAAACACGTCTGACGTTTAAACCTTCATTTGAGGCTTTGGTAAAATCTCACAGGTGTGTGTGTGGGGGGGTTATTTTTCTCCAGTACTACTCTGCTTTTAGTTATTTATTGTTCCGTAGCTGAATAAACCGGGTTTCACGTGGCCATTAATAAGCAAGATGAGCACACACACACACACACACACATTTTTCTTTCTTGGTTTTTCTCTTGGCTTGCAGAATTTGATTAAAAAGCGCCTGATGGTGGACGTTGATACAAGCAGCTATCTGCTGTTTGTTTCCCGGTTGTCAGCCTAAGTAATGAGCAGATACCCGAAAAGGAGGAGGAGGAGGAGGAGGAGGAGGATAAGGGTGGGAAGTGATGAGGTGCCGGTGTTGTTAACCCGACTCAGCAACTGGGGTTCCGATTAGGCTGCTGTCGATACGCTGGATGCCGCCCTTCAGCTCCGGGATGCTTTATGCGCTGCGGCGGCGGCTCTGCTCGAGTCTGCTGAGGCCTTTATCGGATATCGATATTCGTCCTTTCCGCTTGGAGTAAGCACAGATTATCTGAGAGGAGACACAGCACAACGCTCCGGATTTTAAAATCATATCCATCCAGTTTTTGTTTTAATTACGCTTTACGCATCTGCTTTTGGGGATCTCCAAAAATGCTCCAGATCGCACAATTTGTTTTTTTCTCAGATTCTGCATCTCCCGTCCAACGCTCTCAAACTGCATTAAACAGGCAACTCTACACTTCTTCATTTGACTGGCTAATTACTTTAGTTTCCAGCTATTTGCAGGGATAATGTTATACATGTTTGTTTCAGATTCCAGTTCGCGCGAAGTTAAAATGTACTTTACTTTAATTCTCTGTCCATATTTTACAGTCATTATTCAGCGTAGGTCTTGGAATGCATTTTGAGAAATAATCTGCTCTATTTTTGTACAGACAGTATATTGTGTATTATCTGCTATGCAAGGCGGGTCCCTCATTACAGGAAATGTACGCTGCGCTTCAGCTGAGGAACGAAAATAAAACTCCCGATGCGCTCACGTTTACTGACAATTTCTAAATAATCTTTCGGTTTGTTTTAGCCTAGAAAAATATAATTCCTTGAATTTCTATAACGCTTTATATAAAAGGACATAACCTAAAATATGTATTCCCACGTGAAATGTTTCAGCAAAAGGGTCCGGATTTAATAACTCGGGGTATTATCTGGTTACATTTCATTTCATGCAGAATTGTATTGATCTGAAAGTAAAAAATATGAAGAGGCCGTGTCGGAAGGTCGGCGTTATTTGAAGTGTCGGTGTAGTTAATGGCGTCCGATGGCAGTTTTATTGACGGATCATAAACAACGCATTGGCTTTACAATACCGCGCGTTTGTGTGTGTGTGTGTGTGTGTGTGTGTGTGTGTGTGTGTGTGTGTGTGTGTGTGTGTGTGTGTGTGTGTGTGTGGCTTGAAAACCACAAAGGATGCACCGCCATTGTAACAATTAGAAGCATACATGTCGTTTACGCACAGCTGCGTGGATTCTGCCTCCAGTTTAATTCATGCTAAATTCATTTAGTCGTTTTTGTGCAGAAACGAACGGGTCTACATGGAGCCTTTTTTGTCTTAGACTTTATTGATAAGCATCAAATCCTCTAATTACAAGAACATGTTTACACGGTTTGCGCATGTCTCACATTCCTCGTCATTTCGTCGTCTTGCTCTTTGTGTGTTAAATCTGTCGGAAGGGAATGCTTAATGAACATTTAAACAGACTAGAAGTTTCTTGATAGGAAATATTTCTAATTTATTGTATATAAACTGAGTAACATCGTCTGTCTTGTTGGATGATTTTAAAATGGTTGATTATTGTTTTGTCTTTTTTGGGATAGCCTATGGCATTTCATTGTAATATAGATGATTCTCTTTTATTGTGTCTGTCATTTTCTTTAGATTCTGTTTTCCATGTTGTTGTGCCGACTGTCTGTTCTGAAGTCAGTCTGATTTGTTGTAGCCTAAAAGTATTGGGACAAAGAAGACAAAAAGATTTGATAAAAATTAAGATATGTATATAAATTATACTTTTTATTTGAATAACTCTGTTACTTTCTGCTCTCCGCCTCCCCAGTACTTCCTCTCCTCACTTTTGGAACACAGTTCCTGGAGTATGTTCTGCTGATAAATACAGAAAAACCTCAAGGAGTCATTTTATTTTTCCTAAATTGTTTTATCAAGGCGCATTTAAGCCATATGGCCGCAGTATTCCACCAGCAGGCAAACTCCAGAGACTCTGATCCTCCCTCTTTGTGAAATGTTCTTCTCTTCTGTCTGTCTCTGTGTTGTTGTCTTTTTTGTGCGATGGCACTGCTGATGCTGGATTAAAGAAGAGACTTTACAGTACCATCATGCTTCATGTCGTTGAATTTCTACTTATTGAAATGAAAAGTAATGCAATATTCTCCTTTTTCCGGGAGTGGGAAAGTTTCTCCTTTCCCTTCTCCTCCAATCTGTTCTCTGTCTGAAGAGAGGAATGGATGGGGCAGCATGTGTTTAAAATATGTGTCTCTTCAGTTCAACCCTGAGTCTTTAAGGACAGGGGCGTCTGTTTGGCTGCAACACCAAAAGACTGTCATAGAGCCATAAACACCCCCACCCACACAGATGATGAGTGCATTCATTAGAGGCGTCATCATCCGTCCATTAGGAGCTCGTGAAGCCGCTGCGGTTCCTGTGTTTGTCTCTAGACACACAGTCTGAGGAGAGCTGCAGGAGATCTGCTTCCTCCCCGACTTCTGACATCAAGAAGACAGAGTTAGAATGAGACTGAGGAACTGTGACTGGTAAAAGTTGCCATATGTAGATGTTTATGCAAAAGTAGCAGAAGATATGACACTAAGTTACAACAGAAGAGCAATAGAAGCAGAGTAGCAATTTCAACTGTATCCTTGCTAGCACTACAGCATCAAGTGGCGTAACTATCGACGGTGCAGCCGGTGCAACGCACAAAAAATATAAAAAAAGTAAATCTGTTTACAGTTCCGTTTCATATGGCTGTTGACTGTTGAGAGATGTATCCATAGATCTCTTCATGTTTCTCTCAAAGTGCACCAGATTGATTTATTTAACTTCAATATTAAAAAAAATCTTCCCGGGGGAGCATGCCCCCGGACCCCCCTAGAGGATAGTAGGTCCACCCCCCATTTGTAAAAATAGCACTTTGCCTATGCTTACACCTATATGCCGTGAGCTGATTATCGAGCCTTCGTTGTAACAAGTGTATATATATTGTGTATGTGCGTATGGGGAGTGTAGCAGTAGAACATTCCACTGTAGTGCCCTGTAGATTAAGGGAATACCATGTTTGGGCACCCTCTGTGAACGTCAAGCTCCCCCACAGGGCCCCCAAAAGAAAATCTCTGGCGCCGTCACTGATGTCCGTGCGTGTGTGTGTGCATCAGTGTGCGCTTATGTTTGGGTTGATGGGGGAATAATTGCACCGTGGCCAATCACAACCTTGTTACGCCACTGGCATCAACATATTAAGTAACAGTGATGCAGATATATGCCAAGTTAGCATCACAAGGGCTCTTTAAAAATGGGATTTTTTTTCCAATGAAGCTCTGTGGCACATGTTTATGATACTTACATGCTTTGTTCAGCAGGATGATCTTTATATCTGAAGCATAAATACAATCTCCAGAAGAAGGGTGGCCCAGAAGTTAGCATCTCAAGGGCTCCTCAACAAAGTCCAATGGGATTTTTCCATTGGATTTTGCAATATTGCAGGAAAAATAAACTCAGTGGGTTGTTACATGCAGGTTTTGTTCAGCAGGATAATCCGTACATATTTTTTGAAACACTTTTGCATTCTTCAGAAGTAAATAGCAAACATAATGCAATAAACAAACTTCATTGTGGTCACATCATGACTTTAAATCACCAGTGCTAAGCTAAAGGGGCTAATTTCCAGTTTGATGACATTTAGTAGTCTTATTTAGCCACTTGTTTGCCACTTCTTTTTAAAGGACACATATGCTTCAGACATTCACCAGTGGGGTATTTACTGACATATTTTATGTTGTGGAGCAAAAGCATTACAATATCATCAGTTTGTGTAAGCTACTGACCTTATTAAAGGCCTCTAAGTCATGCCAGTGTTATTGATACTGCTCCAGGTCATGGGTCCAATTTCTGTGCCTGAGCAGCCTCTGCCTCTGTATGAATGGGTGTCAATGGGTGGAGGCTGACTTAAAAAGGTAAAAGTGGTGTAAGTGGTTGCAAGACTGTAAGACTGAAAAAAGCGATATAAATGCAGTCGGTTAACATATATTTCTAGACAAGCTTTGTCTCTTTATTTAAATGTACCCTTAAAAACAACAATAAAAGTATACTGTGTCTAAAGAAAATGTCCTAATTCACTGGCATGTGCAACAATAGTGCAATAGTGGATTAATGACACTGTTAAAACAAGCAAGTAATATCAGTAGTAGGAATGTTCTATCAGTCTGGCATTAGCAACGTTCTCCTGCTAACAAGTCATCTAAACGTTAACCACTTCATAAATATGGTGTGAGGATTCACTATAGTGTAGCTTAAAGCACATTTTGCACAGTTGAACGTATAACGTATGTGAAATGATAGATCAACTATTGCCATGCACAAGTCCGAGGTGATTCCAAACTTCAGAAATGTGTTTGAACGCACATCAAATCATATGGGAAACAGCTGTTATATTATGTTTCAAGTATCAGCTGTGTTTTTAATTGCTAACACACTGAAATGATATGAAGTAGAATTATTGAAACCCATCTGCACAACTATAACCAAATAATGACATGATCTAACTTCTTTGCCATTTCAAGGCACACAGAAAGAGTTCACTCTAGAACTGCTCTTTGTGAAAAGAGTCTTGAGAAAACTTCTGTTGTGATGTGGCTTTATTAACCAGTTTAGCCCTGAGACTGTTTTTCAGGTCCCAGGCTCGAAAATGACATTCCCAGAACAAATGACCATATCTTCCCTTCTAAAAGGGTTAAATTAATAATCTTTTTTCTCAAAGTAATGATAAACCTGTCAGTTGGATGTAGAAAAGTCAGAATCAATATAGATGTTTTTTATTTTAAAGAAAATTCAGATTGAACATAGTAAAAAACTGTAAATTATAGTGTCCTTTTTTATTGTCTATATTGTTTATATAATTTGTATCTGTATAAGTCCCTTTTGTGAGGGCAAAAAAAAAAAATCAACAATAAAAAGTTGGTCACAAAGAAAAATTATAGTGTCCGTCCAAAGATAATTTTGTATTTATAGTGAAAACTACCCTTGGATGATGGTAAGGTAGACTAAAAGCTTTAGGAATCCAAAGTACAACATATAATAAGTACCCTGTATCAAGATTGATGCAAAACAAGTGACATTTGACCTTTTTAGAGAGGTTTAGCAAAACAAACTCCACCTCTGAGGTGATTTGGGTGGAAATGGGGGTTTTGCCGTTTCTCTGGAACCCATTGGTCGATTTTGGTGATTGACATCTCTTTCTGACTGTTAGAGCCAATAGAATCGAAGGGGGATCTCCCCACTCACACACATGGTAAAACAAAAAGGTGGGGGCTTTGTGCACGCAGTTTTGCTCCAGAGTGAAGCTGTCTCTAGCTCTGACTTCTGAAAACCGAAAAGCAGGTTTATTGCTCATGGATTATCAGAAATCATTCAAAGTGACACAGACACATTGGATTAACATATGGATTAACTTCAGCATCGTTTTTTATCATTTTAATGCCATTGAAGACCACTTTTGACCAGACTACAACACAGGTGATCCATATTAGCGTTTTTAGCTACCTTGCGCCATATGTTTTGATGTATGTTCTTGTTATTATCTCCGAGAGTTCGTATAATTGAGTGATAATGAAGGGTGCCCCTCGATTCTGTGTCCCCTCACGATGTGAAACGATGTGTTGGATGTCCAGCAAAGATAAATAATAAGGTTTTGTGAGTGAATTTTGGTGCAGTCATCCGTTAGCATTTTTCGCTCGTTGCTAATTCAGAGGCTCAGCGTTAGCATTGTGGGGTTTTTTTTGAAAAAAAAATTAAAATGATCAGTTAGATGAGTTTCTTTCCGTTACATGGATATAAAACACTCATAGTTTATTAAATGAACATGCCCTCAGACACTGTTTCCTGCAAGATGTTGCAGGAGGGCCCCGTTACCGGGGTGTCTCGGGCTTAACAGGTTAATAAAAATCTAGACTTGCCTTTCAAAACCTGTTCCTATGAACCTAGTGACAAACGGCAATGTTTAAACATAATTTACTATTCAGACATGATAATTGTTTTATACTTTAGTATACTTTTGCTAATTGTACAATGTGGAGAGAAAAGCATTTATTCATCAGTGAGTGCTAACCAGGGCCGTCCCTCCCTAGAGGCCGATCATGCAGACTGCGTGGGTTCTCACCTTGCGGAGGGGGTGCCTCAACTGAGCCGAAAATGCGGTCCACCTATGCGCTTATGAGGCGCAATTAGTGTGGCGCGGCACGGTTTCGCCGCTGCGAGGCTCCACTAGTACCCCCCCCCCCCCCCCTCGTCGCCGACGACGCTCGCGAAACAGAGGGCCTCATCATATAACTTTGCGTGGGGCCTCATGTTGGCCAGGGACGGCCCTGGTGTTGTGTTTGGTCAATATATTCTTACAATGTCTTTCTGAAAAAGCCCAAACCAGATCATGTGTTTCAGATTCAGCACAGCCGTTTTTCATTTAGCAAAAGAGTAGGGTCACCTGCTACACCTGCTAAGTATCGTATTATTGAGCATGGATTAACAGTTTGTATGCCAGTTGGAAGGATTATCACCGAGGAGCTATAGTTTTAACAAATACATTGAAACACACTGAAAAATACTCTTTAATCAGATTATGATAGTTTGTTACACTGACCAAACTGAAAAGTTTACTTTATTTAAATTTCAAAAAATGTCACATCACTTTAGTAGATCAGTTTAAAGCAATAATATTAAGTTGAACCTAATCATTTTTATTTGAACTTAATATTATTGCTTTCAACTAACCTAATACAGTTATTTAAACTCTGTTGACATTAAATCAAAGTTAACATTTAAGTGTATAATGTGTTATAAACCATTCATTAGTTTTATCGTAAGAGATACTTTTATTTTTGTATTTCGTAACAAAGCTTGCTCGCAGTGCAAACAGCCTCTCTGCTGCACCCATGGCCCTGACCAATGAGGCCTCAGGAATTGAGCAGATTTAGGATCGGGCCCCAACAAAGCCATCCCATAAACCATCTGCGGAGTTGACGGCAGATGATTGTGAAAGTTCTCTGAGGTGCAGCGGGGTTGGAGCTTCATTAAATCCAGAAACCCTGCACTGTGCTGCAGCCTCAGGACAGCAACTGCAAGCTGCTACACCAAGCTGGGGGGGGGCATCTGCAGGGCCCCATCAAACAGAGAGGAGAGAGGTGGCCGTAATCCTACAATCACAGCTTCACTGAGAGGAGGGAAGCCCTTTCCACTCTGACATTCAGCACTCATATCTTCATATTACCAAAGCACCATTGTATTTATTGCAATATACATATTGCTGTACGCACATTTATATATTTATATTTAACTTCCTGTGTTCATATTCATATTGCTTATCCAACATTATTATGTATACAAACATCTTTATTTTATTTTATCTTTTTATTGGGCATTCTTACTTCTTCTTGCTTCTTATGTTTATCAAAAATATTTTTCAATTTAATTTAAATGTGTCTTATATTGGAAATGTAACTTGAATTTCTTACGCTTGTACATATATATATTATTTTATTGTATCATTGTACATTAATACTTGACCTACTTAAATGTACATTTGTATTCTATTTTTTTTATATATTATTTTGTCTGTTTTTTTCAAATATTTTTGTTGCACAGCCCTGCTATAACTTATTGTATTTATTGAAATATGTGTTTTCTCTTTAATTGTACTATTTTTCTCAGACAAAAATAGAGCAACTGTCAAGAAACCTGATTTCCCCCGGGATAACAAACCCTTCTTCTGATTTGATACCCATACAAATGTAGGCACCAGCAGATACCTGAACCAGGAAAGTGTTCACTTTGTTTCTAAAGAAGGTCCTACCTCTCACTGGTCTGGGGTCAGTTGTTAAAGGGAACCCATACATCAGAATCAGAATACCTTTATTAGTCCCACATAGGGGAAATGTACACCGCAGAAAAAGAGCCAGAGACAGCTTAATGTTACCTATGTTACATAGTGACATGCATACAAAAGTATTAAAGTACAAATAAAAAGTTATAATATAATACAAATTAAAATTAAAATAAAAAGTTACACAATTTACAAAGTACACACAACCCTAACCCCTGTGTGTACCCCCATCTCCCCTCCTCCAAACTGTGAGGCAATGGGAAGTCCAGATGCAGAGCCTCCTTGTGCAGTGATTTAACAGTGCAGCTAAAAGAGTGCAGGCTTCATCATTTTAGTGACATTTTCAGAAAGTAAATGAGCTGCCCAAGACAAACCCTGTGCTGCAGGCAAAGAGAATATTTCAACCCAGGCTAACAATAAGTCCTCCCTATATCCTCTCATATTAAAACAGTGTGCAGATAATAAGCGGCTTCACTGACACTTTCACTGTGGGTGCTAGCGGCCCTCCCTGGCCCCTCACTCTGAGTGAGCTTCTATATGTCCTCAAGCAGCAGAGAATATGATTCATATTCATACATTTTTCTCTCGAGTCATAGTTCCTCAGATACAAACGGCTGTTTGTATCTTACTGGACTCGTTAACAGAGAGAGACTGCAGACTGCTGGTCACATGTTCAAAAAATATGATATTAACATCAAATACACCAATGGTAACAGTGTGTGCACATGGGCAGCTGCATCTGACTGGGCAGAACAAAAGTGACCGAGGATAAAACAAATATAAACATGTGTGTACAAATAGCCTTAAACTAAATATGCATGTTTTATAACACTTGGTTTCAATTATTATAATTATTTAAATGTTGCAGACCTTTGTCATTTGCTCAAGAACAAGAGTAAATAGTACAACAACAGTCAAAAAGGAAAACTATTTAACAAATGAAATAACTGAATTGCATTTTAATGGATTAGCTGTTAAATATATAGGCCTATATATATATATATATATATATATATATATATATATATATATATATATATATATATTTATAATATCTAAATAATAATAATAATATATGTTTAATTGTAAGTTTGTTTCATAATACTGACTTACAAAATGAATTAATAAAATATACAATATGTTATAATTTCACAATGCCTGATTAAATCAGACATTTAACAAATATTACAAATACTAACATAAAATAGAATAATTAGAAAGAAAATAATGAGTGCATGTGTAAAAACACTTTGTAATTATTATAATTATTTAAATGGATATACTTTAAATGATGGTCACTTGCACAATAGAATAACAATAGTAGTTAAAAAGCAAAGACATAACATATCAAATCTGACATACCTAACATGCCTAATTGAATCAAATGAAAGAAATAAAAGAAGAAAAATAAATAAAAATAATAACTAGGAAAATACGTTATTTCCCTGCTAAATTGTCAAATTAAGAATTCAACCTGCAGCAGACAGCGTCGTGTTATCTGTTTCTGATGAGGTTGTCCCCTGTTGGCTCTTCACTTTGACAATTCCCCTCCACAGTCCATCGCTGCGTCTCTTCCGGAGGCTTCACATCCAGCAGGAGTGTTCAGAGCCAGATCTCAGAGCAGTTTGATTTCTTGCAGCGGGTCGCCCGGTGGAGCTTCTCAGGAAACATGAAGGTTCCTGCATCCATTTCTTCTGTAATTGTAAAACCACAAGTGGACTCCTCCAGGTCAGAAGAAGCCGTCAAGGTTTCATTTGTTTTATTTGACTTCACTTTGAAAAAAAAACTCCAGGGCTATGCCTCCCTTTGGGCCGATATCAACTCTCTCTTCTTCTTCGTTCTCACGTCAGTTGTTTTGCATACTTCCTATTTTAAAAAATGGAAACGAACAGCACGAGAGGAGCAGGATGTGTTGCACGCACCGGGGGTCTCGAGCTCACGGTTAAAAAAAAAATGAGGAGGGGTGATGAGGGATGCGGGAGCGGATGCGCGCGGGGCTGGAAGAAGCAGCAGCCGCCGACTGTCGTAAAACTGAGCCAAGAGGAAGACGGAGAAGGAGAGCAGAGGAGAGAAAGAGGATCCAATGCGGAGCGGTGCAATAAAAGAATATGACGGCAATAAAAGTTTATAGCGTATACATTTCTGAAGGTTAAGAACTAAACGGCTGTAAAGCAAACATGCCGAAAGAAAGAGAAGGAAATATTAGAGGGAACGTTTCAAACCCCCCTGCTTCATTATTTATTCACTTTTTTCGGAAGAGCAGAGGAAAGGCCTGGATGTTATAGGCTACAGGTTGGGATGTTCCTTATTTGATTTGGTGGAACTGTTGTGTTGCAAGGGGAAACGTCTCGTTCTTCTTCCTCTTCCTCCTCCTCCTCCTCCTCCTCCTCCTCCTCCTCCTCTTCCTCCTCCTCCTCCTCCTCCTCCTCCTCATTCTTTCAGTTTTGGGACTTTTATGCTTTTTTTTGCCGTTTGGCTCAATTGGGTTATTTTCGCAGAGTGTGTGTTTCTCTGTGTGTGTGTGTGTGTGTGTGTGTGTGTGTGTGTGTGTGTGTGTGTGTGTGTGTGTGTTTGTGTGTGTGCGTGCGCGCGCGCTTGTGTGTGTGTGCGTGTTTGTGTTTGTGTGTGTGTGTGTGCGCGCGTGCGTGCGCGTGCGTGTGTGTGGGTGCGTGCGTGTGTGTGTGTGTTTTTTTTATCTTTTCCAACCTCTCTTTGTCTCACTCAGATGCATGCTACTATCTAAAAAAAACACCCAGACGGATGACCCCGTAGACAGGGGGAGCTGTGTCCGGCTCACACGCTTCTTTTCCGGCCTGAGGCTCAGCGGAGCTCGGTGTCTGTGATGTTGGAGCATGGACACATCCATGCTGTCTCAAGGGCTTTGATAAGTTTGCAGGACTTCATGTGTTCATATTTATACTATATATATATACTGTATGTCTTCTTACAAATTATACATAGCCTACTGTTCTGTAATGTATAGGCGAATTATATTTTCTAGTAGGCTATGACTACATTTCTGCTCTATATTGTATTCTTATACATATTATTAGTGTTCATACTTTTAGCATTTCATATCTGTCCTATTCATATATTTACATCACTGACTACATTTACATGACATTGCACGTTACTGCTTCTCTTGCAGTTGGTTAGACGGGTCCCAGGACTCTGCCAATGACAATAAAGTTTAATCTAATCTATTTTTATATTTTTTTCTTTATTTATATTCTAGATGTTGCGCTATCTTCCCTGTTTCCACTGGTGTGATGCTGTATGCACGTTGTTATTTCCGCAGGGGTGAAACTGAGGATCTGAACAGCATTTTCTTTGGATGACTGTAAAAGCCGCTTTTACAGTCCGTTTACAGCCTGTAATTTAGCAATATGCACAAACGAGACACACACACGCACACACACTTAAAAAGCAACCATCATCTGAGTAACAAAACGTGTTTATTTGGGATGAAGATGACTTTACAGCGGGGATATACGCAGTTTCTTTTTCCGCGTCATCACATGAACTCTGATTTCTTTCTTGGTATCTTTAAATGCAACGATCCACAACAGATTTTCAGAATCTCCTAAAACCGAACACAAGCAAAGACAACATCATAATTAAGTCACAATAAATGATGAACTATGTTATTTAGTGTGTTTGTGATTTCCTTATACCTTTAGTATTTTTGCCTAAATGTATATGAATATTTCATAGGCTATATGTTTCTGCATAATGAGCCAACGGCAAAAAAAACATTAAAGTAGGCTATATATTGTACGTTTTTAATACACATGTCAATGTCAAATAGAATGTAAGGTAGGCAATATTGTACAACAATAGTTTCTTACAGTATCAGTTTTATCATTATTATTAATACTACTACTTTTAATATAATTTAATTTTTTGGTTTATCTTTTGTGCTGTAATGTTGTTGTGCAGGCTTTTTTGAGAAACAAATTCAAGAAAGTAAGTTTATTATAGAATTAAAATGATTTTAATTTCAATTTAATCTCTTCGAATTTCGATTTTAATTAAACATTTCCGGTATGTAAAGTTAAGATACATTTAAGACCTATCTTTATAGCCTATAGTTAACCCATTATTGCTACTGTGCTAAAATGATGCATACTGTACATTTTTTAACACAATGATTTGTAGTGTTGAAACTCATTAACTACTTTATTAAAAATGTATTTCCTTCAATATTTCCCCTCACATTTACATGTGACAGATCCGTCTTAATTCCTCTAATTTCAAACCAACCCTCACATCTGGCCTCCAATTACATCCGCAGTTATTTTAAAGCAGCTTTAGCTTTATGTGTGGGCTTAATAGAACCATAAAGCCGAATTACAGGCCAATCCCCCCCCCCCCCCCCCCCCCCCCCCCCCCCTTCACACCCGTGGCCTACCGCACTCCGCCGCTTGATGGCGCTCGTGCTCCACGGATAAGACCAGACCTCTGAGGCTTTGCTTGCCCTCGTAGAAGACTCTCACATTAAAGGGGGTGAAACTTGCCGTCTACTCGTCTTCTTAATGTGTTTTAAAGGGGGTGTTTCTAAGAAGTGAGGGGATCAGGCCACTCTTTTACTTTGCTTTCTGATATTTGAAGCAGGTCATTTTCACATGGAATTAACAGGAAGGGTTGAGGCTTTGGGAAATCACAGGCCTGCAGGATATGCTACCAGGAAATTGTTTTTCCTGGTGCAAAATTAACACCGAGGACGTTCACACCTTAGCCATTCTCTCTGTGATGTGTTCAGGTACGGGGAAGGAGTGTGCATGCTTGTGGTTAAACATGTTTCCTCGGGTAACATGTTGAAATGAGTATCTTCACACATACAAAGAGGTTCTATGTCCAATGCTGCAGCGGACAAATCCATTCTCTCCACTGTGCAAATGACTTAATTAGTGCGTATCTGACGTGACGCATAAAGGCAAGGGGTGAAATCTAGTTTTTGATGGTTTCTTACATCAAATGCGGTGAGTGTGGAATTATTTACGACCGCTTTGATGTTCATTAAGGCCGCTTCTTGTTCTGTGTGTATTCAGTGTAGCTTCAAGGTGCGTGAAAAGTGGTCAGAAAATGTGACTTAAAAAAAATAGATTACATCTCCCCATGCAGACAGCAGAGCTCATATGCAAACACTTTATTGGAAGGTGTGGGGGAGTTTAAATAAGATCATATTCTTGTCTATAAATTGGAAACATACTGCAGCAATTACCTCTTGAAAGTCGGGCGTACAATCAGCTGATTTAACACAACACAGTGTAATAAGGGCAACATTTGGACCTCTTGTGGCAGTGTTATATGATCTAAATAAGCACAATATTAGGTAATATTTGGCTGATATGAGCCTCAAAAATTCATGTTGGAAATAAATTGATTGATCCAGAACAGAATTATCAAAAGAGGAAATCTGATTTAATTCACTCTTAACCGCCATCACTAATGCCTCAAATTCGGGAACTCCCATGCCTGCTCTAATAAAGACTTCATCACAGTCAAAAATATCGTTTTATTTCAAAGCGACGGTTGTTCTACAGGACACATAGAACCTTTCCATAAGGTAGACAAGCATTCTACCTCAGTTTACACTGCAGCAGGAAGGATCACAGTCATATGGAAAACAAGACAAAAATGACAATGAAATACCGGGCAGGGATGAGGCGTTTACGGCCTCCGGTCGCGCAAAGGGCGCGTCGTAAAAACCTCCTTTTTGTTTCTCCGCCGTAAACAAGCAAACACTGGCCGCCCGCTTTACGGGGCTTAGAGTTTGTTAAAGCGTTTACAGCCAATTCCTCCTAGCCTATTAGCCTCCACGGCCCTCCTTACATGTTTATGGAGATCATATTTATAAAAGTATACGATGACCAGAACGCGTCCAGGAGCTCGTCTATATCCAGCATTAGGATTAGAATAAGCGGACAAGAAAAGGCTCTGACAACTAATTTTAAAATATCAATTACATTTATAGGCTGGTACTTGTTAAAACCAATACCAATTAGGGAGCCCCCCCTCCTCACCACTACCACCATCTCTATCCTCAGTGTTCACCCCTCTCGCATAGGCTCCCTGACATTTTCGGGCCTCATTCACTTCAGCAATTAATGACCCCCCCCCCCCCCTTCACCTCCACCACCACCAACCACAGTCTCAGCCTCAAAGAAAGAAAAAAGCAATCTCTGCGTGTATGTGTGCGTGCGTGTGCGTGCGTGTATTTGTGTTCACTTGATCAGATGCAAAGCGGTAGAATTCTCATTAACCCCCCCATCCACACACACACACACACGCACGCACACGCACAAGCACACGCACACGCACACACACACACAAACACACACACACACACACACACACACACACACACACACACACACACACACACACACACACACACACACACACACACACACACACACACACACACACACACACACACACAGTCCTCCCTGCTTGCTGCATCCATTCTCTTTCACCCCTCTTCTTTTTCTCCTCCTTCTTCTCCTTCTTATCACAGGCGCACGGAGCTCCAGACTCCGGGAGAATATCTCGCAGGCGCAAAAAAACGTGTGTTTTGTGTACGTGTGCGCGCTCCCGTGCGCTCCCGTGCGTTGAAAAGCCAATGGGATGAAAAGCTGATAATAGATGCAAATTATCCCTGAAACCGACATACACTCACACACGGGAGGAGAGAGGGATGTAGAGTGAGAGAGAGAGAGAGAGAGAGAGAGAGAGCGAGAGAGAGAGAGAGAGAGAGAGAGAGGGAGAGGGAGAAATATGAAACAACTCATTTGCAGAGGAGTAAATCACGGAATACCCGTTTGAGAGCGCGACAGGGTTTACAGCGCTAACACCGGAATTGTGATGCGCACGAGCCCCTACTCTACTTCTCCCTCTTCGTCTTCTTCTCCTTCCTATTCTTTTTCTTGGTATTCTTCTTCTTCTTCTTCTTCTTCTTCTTCTTCTTCTTCTTCTTCTTCTTCTTCTTCTTCTTCTTCTTCTTTGCTGGAGATTTTATGGAACCGGTGTGATTGTTGTTATTGTTGTCGCGGTGTTTGTGGCTCTCACTGCTCTGGCTGGCTGCCGTTACGCGCACCGTTCGTCTGTTGTGGCCTTGAAGGGAAACACCACAACAACGGTCACCGACACCGGCGGCAGACCTGCCTCACACCCTCTCTCTCTCTCCATCCCTCCCCTCTGTGTTTGTCTGTGTGTGTCGGTGTTTCTCAGGAAAAAAGGAAAAAGCGCTGAAAGCCGCGGCTCTCTTCCTACAGCGCCACTCTGACTCTGCCGAGCCAAACTGAAAAACAATAAACACAAAAGATGAGTTCATATTTCGTCAACTCGCTCTTCTCCAAATATAAAAGCGGGGACTCGTTACGTCCGAACTACTACGAGTGCGGTTTCGCGCAGGACCTGGCGGGCAGCCGGCCCACCGTGGTGTACGGACCGGGCTCCGCCGCTACCTTCCAGCACGCCCCGCAGATCCAAGACTTCTACCACCACAGCGCCTCCACACTGCCCAGCAATCCGTACCAGCAGAGTCCCTGCGCGGTCACATGCCACGGAGAGCCGAGCAACTTCTACGGATACGACGCGCTACAGCGGCAGACGCTTTTCGGGGCCCAGGACGCGGATCTGGTCCAGTACAGCGACTGTAAACTGGGGAGTGCACCGGGTCTCGGCGGAGAGGACGCGGAGGGAACCGAGCAGAGTCCGTCACCAACGCAGCTGTTCCCCTGGATGAGGCCGCAAGGTGAGGACATCCAGAATGGTTCTTTTAAAAAATATTTTCAAAGCAAATCGTGTCCCGCAAAAGTGTCCGTGGTGCTGCTCCAGGAGGGGAGCACAGAACATGTGAGGGAGTAGGAAACTGTGTAAGAAAGTTGGGAAAGTGTTTATAAGCAACCATTTAAGCAGGCTCCTTTACGCTTTCTGCGTCCAAAGCGCGTTTATGGTTTTATTGGCAGCACCAACATTGTGAATGACTTTAGGGTTTAATTGCCCCGGCCATATACTGGGAGTAAGAGCCGGGAGAGGGGCTCGGAGAGAAAGCGGTCGAACACAGGCAGAGGTGGTGGGGAGGGTGTGGGTCTGTCCGTGAGAAAGCCCTGCTCAGAGGGAGAGGACAGGGTTTGGAGGGTTTTTCCAGCCGAAAATACTCATTTTAGACATGCAGCTCTGACCCGGGTTAAACTTTTACTGCCTTTTTTTTGTTGCTTTTACGACTTGCCTGTGGTCTCAGGGATTATTTGGCTACACGGTGGCCAGGTCCCCACAGACTGCAGCCGGGCATGTGTGTACGTGGGGAGGATGTGAGGCTCCGCTCGAATGGATGCCTTTTTCTTCTCTTGTAATTTCTCGATGTACCTTTATTTACCACATATTTTACTTTTGTCCTGCATGTGCACTGTCCCTTTGGTGTTTGAAGGCTGTAAATACCCCCACTCTGACACAAAAAGGCTTCATGCTTTCAGAAGTTAAAAGGGAAATAGTGTTTTTTACTCGCATTGTTAAGCACCTAGAACTGTCTGATCCAATTATTCAAATATCAAAATCTACAAGAATTGTCTGTGTGCTTCGAATTAATATCCTGTGTGTGCATGTGTGTGCACACTTAGTGGTCTTTGTGTGTTTGTGGCACACACAGCCTGTGAATATGGACCAGGCTCGATTGGATCAGATTATAAATCATGGAGGAATGTCATCTCTCAAACATATTTGCATTATAGGGAAGCTGAAGTAATAATTGATGGCTTAAACCAACACCACAATAAGAGCGATTATGCAAGAAGGCATTTTGTTGTGTGTTAGAGAGACATGGGTAGAAAGAGGGGGGGAGGAAAAACAGTGGATTGACATGTAGCCTATTTTTGTTTGAGGCCATATTTCTTGTTTTGTGTGTGTGTGTGTGTGTGTGTGTGTCTGTGTGTGTGTGTGTGTGTGTGTGTGTGTGTGCGTGTGTGTGTGTGTGTGTGTGTGTGTGTGTGTGTGTGTGTGTGTGTGTGTGTGTGTGTGTGTGTGTGTGTGTGTGTGTGTGTGTGTATGAGAGAGAGAGAGAGTTTATTGCTTATGTTGTCGGTTGTATACGTTAAAGTGGGGCAGCAGACGGGTTATAGTCTGTACAGGACTGTTGTGGCTTCATGATTATGATCATAAAATAGAAAAAAGTATAAATAAAATAAAACCCAGGTCTTTATTATACCTCGAGCTCCAACGACCCCCCTATAGGACGTTCACCTGCTACATGTAGCAGTGATAATAACCGCCAATTCAGTGTTACGCAAGAGAAAAGGAACACTTTTGACTATGTAGTTCCTCCCAGCAGTGTGTGTGTGAGCATGTGTGTGTGTTTTGCTTCAGGTTTGCATCCTGTAAATTGTCATAATTTACACATTACAGCATATTTTACTGTCTTTCCACAGTAGTGCAGGGCTAAAACGACTTATTAAAGGCTCTAGCTCCCCTTCTTCTTCTACGATGACAGTTATGAATCCCATGATTCATAGTGTTCAAACAGTATAGTGTATTTAACGGTGTGCCGGCCCGGCTGCAGGCAGCTCCGATCATCCGGGGGCCAAAAAGTCCAAACAGTTGTCCCGCGAAAGCTCTGTTCCTGCTCGTGCAATGTTTGATGGGATATTATCGTGGCTCAGAGTGAGGATTTATTAGTGATTCTATAATAGCAGAAACAAGGCGGACTGGGTTTTGTGGGGAGGATGGAGGCGGTTATCGTCCCCGATTACCTCGGAAATCCCCCTTTAACGAGGGGTTCATTTCATAATGTGTCTTATAGGGATATCGCCTCCTTCACACGTTTTATGATCTCTAACCCCAACACCGAAGGGGGCTCCTACTCACCGAATATGGATAGATAGACCTTAACCCCCGAGCTGAAGCTTTAATATCCGAGTTTGATTCTAAACTCAACTTTTTACTACTGTGGTTGGAAATCTGGATAAATCATGTTCTCTGTGAAAAGGGAAATAAAATGTGATCAGGCCGAGGAGTGAATGTCATGGTTTAAGATCCTTCTCCTCGGCTCTCATCGGCATCTGTTGTCGAGTGGAAACCTCGTTTCTTATTCCGGCAAAATGTCAACTGCCACGCATTTGTTTAGGGCTTTGTCAAATTGACTTTGTAAAGGATTCATATATAACAGGTCTTAAAATGTTTCACCAAGGTTTGTAACATTTTCTCAGCCCGTGCAGATAATGTAATCTTTCATCGTAGCTAAAACGGCAAATGAATTACTGAAAACACTAACGTTGACTTTAATGACATTTGTCAGCACATTTCACATAATATTAGGTTAGTTGAAAGCAATATTGTCAAACATAATGTTTTTATTTCAAGTTAATATTATTGCTTTCAAGTAACCTAATACAGTTATGTGAAATCTGCTGACATGTAATTCAAGTCAACCTTTTAGTTGTGTTCAGTGTAGGATTTGGTCCTATAGTGTAGTGTGTGCGTGCACTGAGGCAGACAGGGTTTGGGGTTAAATTCCTCATGTATCTTGCTCCAGTCAAAGCACCTCCGGATCTAAGCTTCATGTTGTCATTTCATCCAGGAAAGTGTTTCACATGTCCCTTAATTCATAGCTGCTGACAGAATTGTATGTGGCGCCCACTTCCCTTCACTCCCTGCAGCGCGAAATCACGGAGCCAGCCTGTGACAGATAACACATACAAGACATTTACATCACTTACTAGTCCATGCATTTCCATAAAGACTCCCCTTTCTGTTCCTGTGGCTGTTTGACCGTAAACAGCAGCTCTGAGCCCATTGACGGACACTTGGAAGTCCAGTGAGAACATGAGAGGCACAGCAAGTAGAGGGCATCCTGCAGGGTGAATTTAGGCGCATATGGGTATTTTATTTTTCACACTACCTGCGGCCTTTACAGAATGTGATCAGTCTAGATGAGGAGTTTTTCATAATAGCAGTGAATATTCCCCTATTCAAGTTCACCCAGAATTGAAGTTGCAATTTATAGATGCAAAGAGTGCATTTAAAGATAACATTTATAATATATAATAAATGTGGTGAAATGAAAAGTTTATATTTTCAGCGGGAACAGGAAGCCGAAATATTAAAGGATAATACTTTTCCTATTTTAAGAATAATACTCATGTGATGATGAGCAAATAGGAAATATACATTTTTTTTAAAAAGAGGGCTCGTCACATTTCACAGGTTATTGACAAACATTTGTCCTCATAAGTTTGTGTGTGCAGAAAACTAAATATGTTACGTTTTTTCTTTTTTGTTGGTGCGTCTTCGTACTTCTTTCTCTGCCTACTTACACATCGGCAAGAAGTAAATGATTACCTCTTGGTTTTGAAATTATGTATTTATTTTCACTATGAATTAGCATTATTTCTGAATAAAAGTTTGTTTAGGGGTAGTTTTTTGTCTGTGTTATATAAGGGCTTTCAGTTTTTATGTTAATAAGTGTTGGTCATGTATAGCTTGTTGTGTAGTTTCTGATGGATTGAGATTGTGTGTTTCTGTTCTAAGAATCATGTTTAAAGCCTATAGTTACCAGAAAAGTGTGTGTGTGTGTGTGTGTGTGTGTGTGTGTGTGTGTGTGTGTGTGTGTGTGTGTGTGTGTGTGTGTGAGAGAGAGAGAGAGAGAGAGAGAGAGAGAGAGAGAGAGAGAGAGAGAGAGAGAGAGAGAGAGAGAGAGAGAGAGAGAGAGAGAGAGAGAGAGAGAGAGAGAGAGAGAGAGAGAGAGAGAGAGAGCCTGCCTGTATAGAACATTAAAGTCACATGAGGATCACATTTCTGTAGTGGACTTACACTGGGGACTCTTTCTAACATTATTACATAACTCAAAATAATAAATCTTACAGTGTTCTGGCCATTTATTAGAGCACTGTTGACCATGGACTCAATTTGAATGTGGGTCATAACAAAAGTACTTCCTCTTAACATCAATAAAATAATAATATTCAACGAATTTAAATCTAACCGCACCTCCATGGTCAGCCAAAACATATTTTTTCTGATTTTAGAAATCTTTAAAATGTTGCCATAATTCACAGGACATCTCTCAGACAATTCACAACGGGCAATTCCCTTGTTAATTAATTAATGTTTATTATTAAATAAAACTTTTTTGTAAATGTTAGGGTTTCCTGTTTGCATCTTTTTATATGTAAACTGAGTATGGGTTTGGACTTTTGGTTGGTTATTTAAAAAAACAATACAATCTAACACATTGACATTGCCCAACTTACCTACCCTCTTTATAAATGTAAAGGTTGTCAAAAGATAATATTACTGATGTTGATCGTATATGTTTTTCCTCACCTTAAAGCAATATTTAATAATTTCTAATCAAAAGCCACTACATTTGAATAGATTAGATTCATTGCTTGCTGGTTTACAAGGCATTGCACAGTTAAAAATAAAATAAAATGTATCAAATTAGAAACTATCATTAACAGTGACTATATATTTACATTTTAACAAAAGAAAGTTACATAGAGTATCGATAGATAACACAATAAAACAGAATAACTTAGAATACACAAGTAATATAAACATTTACTAACACAACAAAGGACATAGCCTACAAGATTATTTTTTGGCTTTCATTTTCTTATAATTGTTTTGCATTAAGCTTTAATTGATGTCATGTTAATGGACAAATGGCGCTGATAAGATGTGTGATGTAAAATGTTGGCCTCTCATAATGTCCCACAACTCTCTCCGAACAGCAGCGGGCAGGAGGCGGGGCCGGCAGACGTACAGCCGCTACCAGACCCTGGAGCTGGAGAAGGAGTTCTTGTTCAACCCGTACCTGACCCGGAAGCGCCGCATCGAGGTGTCGCACGCTCTTGCCCTGACAGAGCGGCAGGTGAAGATTTGGTTCCAGAACCGGAGGATGAAGTGGAAGAAGGAGAACAACAAAGACAAGTTCCCCAGCAGCAAGAGCGAACAGGAGGCGGTGGAGAGGGAGAGGAGGGAGAAAGAGCTGCGGGACGGAAGCGGAAGTGGCGACGGTGGAGGTGGTGAAGAAGGAGGAGGTCCGGCTGTGGTGGTGGGAACAGCGGGGTCACAGGCTGTGAGTGAGGATTGCTGCGAGAAAACGCAAATGTAGGGAGGAGAGTGTTGGGGGGTGTACAGGAGGGGATTTTTAGTCTTAATTGTGGCCATTGGATGCTCCACTGTCTCCACAATTCAATTGATGGAAAGGAACTTGGGTCTCCAAAATGGCGGCTGAGGATGGACAGGAGGGGCCAAACACCTCTGAAAAAAAAGAAGCAAGAAAGTGAACTAAAAAAATAGAAGAGAGTGGTGCAGGAATCAGTCCTGAAACCCAGAAATTAGTAAACATTCTAACAGATCCGGTTCCCTCATCTTGAGGTCAATGGTGTTTTTGGTTAGATGCCTGAAATAAGATCTGTGGTAGCGAGGTAAGAGATGTTCACGTTTTGTTCTAAAACAGTTTTGCATTTACGGTTCAAAAATCATAAAGTGGTGTTAATATGTGGAGATTACCCTGCTGAACAAATCGTGTAAGGATCATAAATGTGTTTTTGTCACAGATCTTTTTTTGTCAATATTGCGGAATCCAATGCAAAATGCCCATTGATTTGTGTCGAGGGAGCCCTTGTGATGCTAACTTCCGGTCGATTTACACAAATGCCTCATTGCTGCACCACTCTATTAATGAGGGCGTCCAACAAGCATAGTCTACTCTAGTGTTTAAACAAAACAAAAAAATAGCCTCCTTTCTTTGTGGAAAAATTATCGTGGAAACATTTCTATATTGTTAGAAGTTTATCATTAACAATTTTATCTTTGGCAGCTGTATAGTTTTTAAGTTAAAAAATGATGATGGTGCACTTTTTACTGTACTTCTTCTCACTTGTATGTTGTTGTTGTTGTTGTTATGGCAATGATTGATTGATGCTGATGATGATGATAATGATGACATAGCAATTAATGACATTTCCAACAACAGGAAACTGCCTATTTATGCCGTTTTAGTAGGTCTCTTTTTTACAAACTCTAATTGTCGTTTTAGTTCGTTTTTTGATCGATGGTGTTTGTTTTATGTTGTCTTCTTTTTCTCTTTTTGGGTAAAAAGCATGCGCACAGTGCAGAATAAAAAGAAAAGAGAACATTCATAAAAATAAAAACGAGGAAAAATCGAATACAATTGTGTTATGCGTTTAATATGGTGCAAGGTTCTGGTATGAGCCGAGATTAATTTCACGGTATTATTTCAATTTCTTACAAGTATCAATAAAGATGGAGACATCAGTGTTCTTAGCAATATCAACTCATAATCAGAAAGGATTGATTTCCTTTTTACTTTAATCTGCATTCTTCCACACCTTTTCCATCACCATTCTCCTTTCCTCTCTGTCAGCACCCAGACTAATAAAACTATTCAGTTCACAAGGCCACACATTCAAGCCTCGACTCGGAAATCTCCTCTTAAAATAACAGACGTCCCCCCCTCCTTCCCCCCATACACCACACCCGTCCACACACTGTACACATCCTACATCCTATCCAAACACCACTTTATTTATGGCCCGGTCCTCCACCTCCACTTACATTATTGGCCTCTATATTCACTATTACACTGCCTTCCATCATCATCACGATGACGACTTGAGGATTGTTTCCATCTGGAAGGATCAAACACTCTGCGTATTTACGCATGCATATCCATCTTCATGCATTGGACTTCAGTTTGTACCCCAGACGTTAGGGGAATCCCCAAAGCGCCAAATATTCTGATCAGGTTTCCAGGCATTATTTGGGAAACAGACGTTTTGTTTAAGCCTCTACAACAGTGTGTGCAGTTTGCATGGGACCAGTCTCCGCCTCTGTGTACACACAATCTGTCTCCGTCAAAACATTAAGATAAGAATGTACAATAATTCAATGCGGTTTTATTTGACATTGATGTTGCAGGCCTACAACTATAGTTCTTGTTATTTTGACATTTTAACAGACAGTTAGAAGTTCATGACAGAGTGCAACTATGTAATTGTTCCACTTAAACACATTTAAGGGATTCATTACCGATTCACTACAGATTTAAAAGGAATAATTAAATACAGTTAAGTCGAAGATTAGAGACGTTTGGTCTTCAAATTCAAAGACACTTGGATTTTGAGCTGCAAATAACCCTGATGACATCACATGGTTATTATAGCCTGCAACTGTTTTCATTGGCTGGGTAGCACTCCTTTTGATGAGTAAACAATCCCCTTTCATTCCAATGGCCAGGTTAAGTGTAATGACAACAATCTACTATCTTTATAAAATGCCACATTAGTCAGCAATAGAACAGAAAGTACTCAATATAGGTTCCTCGCTGTCCAACAAACGCTGTGAAGACATAGGCATGCCTCCAATGTCTGACAATGAGACTGTGTTACTAGGCTAAACATTTTTATGCCGGACGCCAATGGACCACCATGGGAGCACACTAGCAAATGCTGGCATATTTGCATTAAATCAAAGGCCAACATTTCAAATGACATTAATTAAACTGGAGGTTTCTCAATTATTACCTATATATGATATAGTGAACGCCCAAAAAAAACTATTAAAAAAAATCACTTCTATGAATATAGTCCAAGGGACATGTGATTTTACGCACGGAATAATATGTCCTTTGTTCCAACACAACTTGCCATACAAAAAAGAAATGATAATTTACTTTATGCTAGTGTGAGGATAACACTGTCTTTCACTGAAACAAACACCCATTCCATTTCACCAAATGTTTCCCTGAAAACCACTGGATTTTTACGCAAGCGTAACATTTACGCACGAGTGCTTAACGTCATTGGACTACTCTCAGGGATTATTTCCTAGCGATTTTACTGCTGCGTGTGGGAAAGGCCAAAAGTCACGGGAACATGTACGGATTTTACTCAAGGACCTGAGCAGCTGCATCTGGGTTGCGGTCGAATAGTCCAAAGATCAGCTCCTAACGTCTATCCCTGTCGTCTATCCCTTGACCTCTGTGTGAAACGTCACGGGGTTAAGGGATAGTGGATAGGAGAATTCAAAAGGATTTAGGAGAAGAGACTGCGGTACTTTAGAGAATCCGACTGCACTTTCACTATCCGATGTGTTTATGATGCGCCAGCGGACGTCAGAAGCTATGGAAACTACAGTTTTCTATACAGCGGACTACAACATGGATGTTTAATAAGAACGAGGGACTACTGTAAACTCATCTAGAGACTCTGCACCGTGCTCTGATGCTGTTGTTTTATGCTTTATGAACGTGGACAACAGAGAAACATATGACCAAAGTTCAAACTTATGCTCGTCACCCTCTCCCTCCGGTCCACATTAATATAAATGATCCCAAAGATTGTATGAACTATGAAAATATCTTAAAATCCATACAAATGTATTTATTATAAACGTTAGTCCTTAACATCTATCACTGTGTATATCACCTTTCAAACATATTTTAAAAGTTGAACAAACCCCACACAGCTCAGTGAAATGTTGACTTTATTTGATAATTTCAGTAAAAACTAACGTTCATATTTGTCTTTATAGCCATAGCACCCCCTACCCCAAGAAATGTATGTGTATTTCTGAAGCACACGTTTATATGATCATAGGTATAAAAATAAAAAAACAGGTATGAAATACTATATAACAGTAAAAAAAGAATAACGTTTAAAAGGGTGATTTGTAAAATATCCATAAAAAAAAAGAAAATCTGTTTACAGTTCTGTTTTATATGGGTGTTGAGAGATGTATCCATAGATCTCTTAATGCTGCTCTCAAAGTGCACCAGATTGATGCACTTAATTTCAATATTAAAAAAAAAATGTTTCCCGGGGGAGCATGTCCCCGGACCCCCCTAGAGGATGTTAGGTCCACTCCCCACTTATAAAAAAAATAGTACTTTACTTTACTAGTACTTTATTGAGCCTTCATTGTAACAGTCGCGGGTACACTGTGTATGTGCGTGTGGGTTCAAATTCCACCATGAAACGTCAAGTTACCCCACAGCACCCCAAAAAGAAAATCTGTGGCGCCGCCACTGTCGTGGGCAATTTTGCAGAAACTCCTGTGAATGCAGTGAGCAGAGGCGTCACACTGTGGTGGCAGCACACAACAGAATGTTTTGTTCTGCTGAGTTGGGCCCTTTCTTCTGCATGTGTGGTCTGCAAAGTAAAAGATCTCCTCTCTAAGTCTCTTTGCCAGTTTTACGCCTGTGCCTGGAGCCATTCCATTCCCAGTCCAATCAATACCACCTCTAATGGTGTTCTCCACTTTTTGCACACGACTTAACCTACTTTCAACCCAGCAGTAAAGTTTTCAGTATACGGGCTGGATGTTTGTCAGCATCAAACGTTTTGTTTTCCAGCTCTACACGCGCGCAGTGATTACTGGACACCTTCCGAGCTGCTGCGTATTGATTGTTTAATAGATTGTATGTTGTGGGTTTGTTCCAGTGTGTTAATAATATTGCATCCAGGGGGAGACACCGTCGGCCATTGGGCATCTTGACATCACATGGACCCAAGGTCACGTGGTCCGCGAGACAGAGGGAGGGGAAGAGAGTAGAGGGGTGGGGTGATTTTTTGTGTAAATCTAGACGGTAATGTCTCGCCGATAATTCACGGTGCCTCGTAAAGGACGACATTAAAGCACCCCTGGGCTACAAATCAAATGCGCCAAATTATGAGTTCGCTGGACCTCGTCAATGCGCTGTTTTCCAAATATTCCTCTCTTCACAGATTCTGCAACTTTCACATTTGTTTGACTTCCTCTTCTGCTGCTGCCGTGTGCTCTCCGTGCGCACTTGGTGCTATGGATCACTCCACGTCTCCAGAGGCTGCCTTGGCCGGCCTGCAGGAGGCAGAGTAGCAGCATTTAAAAAAGGGGGAGATGCAGATTTACTCCTGGATGATCAACTCAGGTGAGGAGGAATTGAGGGGGTTTGAGTAATGACATGTAAGGCCTTGATGTTAGCAAGGCCTCACGGGTGAGTTGGAGAAATAGAGACGTAAGGGAGGGGAGTTTGGGGCAGAGTGATTCCCTTCAGATATTTCACAATGAACTAATCAGGTGAAAAAATAAATAAAAATACATTAAAATTGAAACAAAAAAGTAAATGCATCAAAGGGTTGGAGCTTTTTATGCACCAGGTCTCCATATCTGTCTCACAGTGAGGACATGGACATTGTTACCGCAAAGGGACAGTGCAGATAAAGACTATAAGAGAGCTATAGAAAGGCAAGCACTTTATAAAATCAGCGGTTCATAAAAATAAAACAAATACACATCAAAGGCAGAAAAAATAAGTAGCGTCATTGTAACAAAGAGAGTATACATACATGTATTGAAGTTGCAGCCAGTATATTACAGTGGTAAATAGTGAGGAAACCATGCTAGTTTACTAAATAATTGTGTTGCATTTTACGTTAACTTGGGCTTTTATGAAGCAAAGAAACGTTTCTGAAAGGATTCACGTTCAAATTCTGAAATTCATGTAAATAAAAGTTACAAAGAATGAGAATATTGGATAGGGTGAACATGTTTAACTGACAAGATAGGTGACGTGTGTGTGTGTGTGTGTGTGTGTGTGTGTGTGTGTGTGTGTGTGTGTGTGTGTGTGTGTGTGTGTGTGTGTGTGTGTGTGTGTGTGTGTGTGTGTGTGTGTGTGTGTGTGTGTGTGTGTGTGTGTGTGTGTGACAGATATAGAAGTGTAGTTAAACCCAATAATACCGCTCTTTATACGGTGGGCCCGGTTGCGCAGCGGCCACAGCCGGTGTCTTAGCTATGCATGCCTGCTTCTTCTTTTTCTATGTCACTTTTTTTTAACAACCCCCCTCCTCTCTCTGTCTCCCTCTTCCTCTCTACCTCTCTTTACATATCTTTTATGGCTCTACGACCTCCATAAAACCATAATTTAAGACGTGGTGAATATTCATTAGGTGGTATTGTGTTTCAGGAGGGGACCTGGGAGCGCAGGGGTTGCTGAGTGTTATCCAAAATACTTAGAAAGTGAAGTACAGCCTCCCACTTCCTCTCACGGTGCTCCCGGTGACCGGTTACACTCGGTGTTTACATCATGACGCTTTACTCAATCAGTACTAGCTCACTGAGAGCTCATTGTGCTATTTACAGTACAAGCTAATACTAAAAACATACAGCATAAGCAAATTACCAGATGTGGGTTTGAGAGAAGTGTGTGTGTGTGTTTGTGTGTGTGTGTGTGTGTGTGTGTGTGTGTGTGTGTGTGTGTGTGTGTGTGTGTGTGTGTGTGTGTGTGTGTGTGTGTGTGTGTGTGTGTGTGTGTGTGTGTGTGTGTGTGGGTGTGGGTGTGTGTATGTGTGTGTGATAGCAGTATACGAGCGCACACCAATCACAGGCAGCACGAAATAACATAAATAAGACATTTACTTTAGTGTATAACGGTGCTTACTTGAATGCAATAAAAGGAATTAATATAAAAGAAACAACTGTACAATTATTATAAAACTATTTAAAAAAACTATTACAAAGAAAAGGAAAATAGAAAATATTAAAAAGAAATATAGAAAATATACAGTATGTTAGTTACGTATACATTAATTACAGAACAGTATATCAAACAGACACACATATACACACACACACACACACACACACACACACACACACACACACACACACACACACACACACACACACACACACACACACACACACACACACACACACTCACACACACAATCACACATAGCTGTGCAGCAAAAAGGAAGTGGCACATAAGCACACACACTTACACGTAGTCAATCACACATGCTCCCATGCTGCTGACAGTCATCACACACACATTCTGACCACTGCCTTCCATCAACAGGAGGAGGAGGAAACACACTGTAGAGAGAGGAGTGTGTAAAGCACAGCGGGGGGGTATTTACTCACACTTATTCCAGGGGTTTGTACATTTAGTGAAGATGCTTCATTCTAAAGAATTATAATGGTAAAAAAGAAACAGGCATGTATTCTTTGAAAAATACATTTGTAAATTAAAATAATGCTTTCTCTATTTCTACTTGATTAAGTATTTAATCAGGGATACTGTTGGAAATGTTTGATAGCACAATTACATTTATAAGACTTTCAATTAGTAATAATTTCAATCAAATATGACTCAATGTGTAAATAACAAAAGAGAGGGATAGTATCAGTAAATAAAGTTCATTTAAAATAAATAATAACACTTTATTTTTATCGTTCTCTGACATTGTACAAAGTGTGTTACTAAACTCCAGAAACATATGAAACACACATGTAAAAACACAATTGAAGTGGATTTGGGTTCTTTTACTCATACAAAAATACATATGGTTTTTGTATTTTGTTTGTAATACAAAACCATATGCATCATTTGTAGAAATACTGAGGTCATTATCCTAAATCCTCCTCTTCTCATTGTGTGTGTGTAGCATATGCTATTAGGTATCTAAAATAACATTCTATAAACTCAATTGTCTGCAGGTGACATTTTCCTCACAAGAGGAAACCAATGCTGTTTCAAGTCCATCTGTGAACTTGTCTCCAATCCTTTTATGATGTTGGTGCCTAAATGAAGTCAAATGTAGGTATCTGGAGTAAGACCTTTACAACAACAGTGTGAGAACAAATGCAGAGTTTGTGTCATGGGGGTCCACAGCAGTACCTCATCATGTGTGCAGATACATGCAGTGTGTGTGAGGAACAGTGTGTGTGATGAACAGTGTGTGTGTGATGAACAGTGTGTGTGATGAACAGTGTGTGTGAGGAACAGTGTGTGTGATGAACAGTGTGTGTGATGAACAGTGTGTGTGAGGAACAGTGTGTGTGAGGAACAGTGTGTGTGATGAACAGTGTGTGTGATGAACAGTGCAACTCTGTCTCCTAAAAATGACGTTCCCACAGAACTAAACTGCATTCTCAATTACGTTTAGCAAGAAACGTATTTTCTCCCACGTTACGTTTCTTATGAACGTATCTCAAAGACATTTATTTTCTAAATATCTTTGCCATTTATTGTCTTGCTTATAATAATGATAATAGTCATTTATAAATATCATTTTAGAGCACACATTTGAAATCAGTAGGCGAGGCTGTAATTTCGCCAGCTGTTACTGTCATGAGCGAGGCAGAAAATAATAGCTTTAACATGCCAAAAAGCTGCTGTGTCGTTTATTGCACCTCAAACATTAAAACAAATCCAGAGTTACGTGTTTCTGTACTTCCTCTAAAAAGAAAGGACAAACAGAAGATCTCTGTGACGCCAGATGTGGTGTTGTTAATGCAATATGATATCCGAAAAAATATTCTGTTTAGGATGACCGAAGACACTACACTACCCATAATCCCCAGCTATCGTTTGGGACTACAGTCCCGTTGACAAACCCCGTGATTAATCTTCAAGCCCTGGGATTGGATGTTGGAGTGGCAGTGCGCCAAGATTACGCCGAGCGTCAAGCTCTTTGAAATGGAACCAAGCCACGGCAGACTATTCAAAACTGGACTCGAACGCCCTCCGAGAACTACACATGCTGGCTATTGTGTTTCGAAACATGTTCTCCATGGCACGTCTCTACTGGGAATTGTAGTTTTAAAAGACGTTTTTGTTTTCCCCAAAATTAGAAGTTGACAGTATTAAACTGTATACAGCCCTGGAGGTTTAGGCGATAGGAAACAAGTTGGTGTGTACACATTTAAAACATGTAATTACTAAATGGGTGAAAATCGCTTGTTATCCATAATGGCCAGCATTAATATATACCCACATGATAGCTCATTGTTACTTTGTAATTCTACTCCACTACAATTCAGAGGTTAACCTGGTATTTTTACTCCACTACATTTATTTTAGTTACTTTGCAGATTCTGATTAATGATGTGAAATATAAACAACCCTTAAAGCAGACTTTAGTTACACCTGAGTGTAAGTGATTGTCAAGTGTCAACCATCAGGAGAGATATTTCATAGTTGGTGCTTGAGAAGACTAAACATTTATCTGCAGATCTCTATAAAGTATATTAATTACTCGTTATTCTCTACTAATAGTTAATTAAAAACTGTATATAATTGCTATTTTGCACATCCCTTTCAAGATTTCAAGATTTTCTAAGGTTTATTGACATATCATATTCACAAACGGTGTAGTTATGCAATGAATAAAAAACTTGGGTCGCAGGTTCCTCAATAGTGCATTACAAGACATCTATCAATATTTGTGCATACCTCCAGTAATGTTAACTGTGTTGAAGCACTTATTTTAACTGATATTATACATATGTATTATACTCTTATAGGATGTGTATAGATATTTCATCTCCGGCCTTGTCAGGTATTGAACAATCAATAAATAAAGAACAAAGAATTATTCAATATAAAACACAGAATTTGTGTGATTATACTAAATGATTTACAAATAAACACCACTGCATATTTACAACTGTTACACATGCTGATGTAACGCAAATGTTTCCAACTTGGGATCAATAAAGTATATCTTATCTTAAGATGATCGATGGCTACTGCCATATTTGCAAAATTTGCCTCTGAACCTTGACAAGTGCATGTTTTAGGCTTATCAATTAATGTAATGTAATGTAATGTGATCAATTAACAACAGGAGGGGTCACAGACATAAGACAAGCTGTTAAATAAAGCTCTTCTGACCTTAGCTGGAATGTTGGTATATTAATGCTGCCCATTATGGGCACAAGCAATTTTCACCCATTTATTAATTATATGTTTTAAATTTGAGTGTTTCCTATCCCCTAAACCTCCAGGGATGTACACAGTTTAATACTGGCAACTTCTTATTATGGGAAATACGAAAACATCTTTTAAAACTACAACTCCCAGTAGAGACGTGCCATAGATAGAGAACATGTTGCGAAACACAATATCGATAGCAGCGTCCCTAGCAACAAGTAACAAGTAGTTAATAATAATAAAAGACATTAAGAAAAAGGCATTTTAAACAGTCATTAAAAAGCAACACAATCTACCTGCATTGCATTACTCTAAACGTGTAATAACGGGCTTTAACCAGTAGGTGGTTTGGGTTCAAAAGCTGTCAAGTTTAAAGTGTTAACAAAATTAAATATACTGCTGTTTCTGGTTTAGTTTACGACGAATATATTTAGTTATTGTTTTGATAATTGTAACACAAAAGCGATGGAGAAAACCCACAGCAACACAGAAAAGATGGTCTTAACATGACCCAGCGGTCTAGTAGTTAATAAAAAACAAAAATATCAAAACAAAATATTACTACTAACTTTATTGTGAAATTCAAACTGAACGTTAAAAGAATAGTTTCCGTCTATTCTGAGCCCGATCTCTGTAGATAAATAAAAATAAAGAACTACGACAGATGTGTAATATATTTAATGCAGCCGAACCATTTATTACAATGCATTCATGTGATGACTTTCAAAGAGTAAAGCAAGCACTGCTGAATAAAGTATGATTTTATCTTTTACGAAACGCTTTTTTTCATATGGAATGCAGTTGGAGGTCAACCAATCACAGAGCATGAGAATTAATCACGGGGTTTGTCAAACAGAGCACATGGTGTAGTCCTAAACGATAGCTGGGGATTCTGGGTGGTGTCGTGTCTTCTGCCATCCTTTACTCCGAAAAAATATTTGTTTCTCCGAATCGAAGGGGAAAAATACAAAAGCATTGCACACGATTTAAACCAATCAATGTTGTGTAATTAAAAAGGATAATCTGGGGTTTTTTAGTCGATGAGTAGTGCAGATATCACTGTAAAATCAATCAACAGTAAGGGGAATACTTACTTCCGGGTGTACAATTCTCCGTTATCCAATGGGAATGGACGCTCACATTGCCTTTAAGGGCAGCCGACACAAACGAATGCCGTGCTTCCATGAGCGTCAAATCCCGCTGCAGATGGGAATACATTGCAATCAGTTGAAAGCTCTTTGCGTCCCTTTATGAAGCTGAAGGAGCCTAGGAGCGTCACAACTGCACGCCACGGGTCCCTGACCAAACGTCGCTCCTGGACGATTATGGAGAGATTACACACTAGGAATGTGCAAAAACATCTTCAATATATCATTGATACTTTTGTTATTCTTATTACTGACTGCACGACTCAGACGGTGTTGAGAGAGAAACTGTGTGCCTTTTACAATGTATTAATTTTAGCTCTTGCTGCTACCTCGTCACTTTGATATGTTCACACACTTCTAATGCTTCTAACGATTTAAAAAATGTTTATAAGATATACTTTATTGATACCAAATTGGGACGTGTTTTCGTCACAGCAGCACGTTCAAACAAGGCATAGCATATCATTTGAGAAATAAGAAGAGTAAAAAATAAACAATGAATAAAATATCTCAAAATAGACAATATAAAAAGTAAATTATAAACAAGTTGACCGTGAAAGATACAAATCTGTAGACTATCTGTAAAATGAACACTATGGCCAAATTACAGCTAACTCAATTTAAAAGTAAAAATGTATTATGTCAACAAATGTCACATAACTGTATTGGGTTAGTTGATAGCAATAATATGAAGTTGAACCTGATTTAAGATGTATTATTAAGATTATCATGGATGTTATTTGATTATATTTTGTTGTTTTATTAACTTGCCTCTTTATTTGATCATCTTAGGAATTGATGATTCTGATTAAAGGATGCATTTCACTCGTTGGGGGAAGAGATGGTTTCTCATTTGTAAAAAATTAATCAAAAAGTCTAATTCTAAAACTCCAACCTATACAAATGGTTCCTCTCTGCAGTGTTTGTGCAGAGGGGAATGTTGCTGCGCTCTGTGGCCGGCAGCTGACCTCAGAGCAGGGAAACTGTGACCCAGTTTCTCCTTAACCTTCAGGCGCTGCGTGACCTCTGAAGGTCAACACGCTTTCTGTGACCTTACTCAGCACAAACTCATGCACTACTCACAAATAGAGCAATGCATTTCATACTTTTTCTTCAAATAAGATTAGTAATGCAACTAGAAGCATTTTCCAACTTAGATTGTAAAAACGTTGTTATTGTCCTCCATGCAGGGGTGTCAAACTCAAGGCCCGGGGGCCAAATCCGGCCTGTGACTTCATTTAATGTGGCCCACAAGAGCTTGCAAAGAATATAGCATGTTTATTATACGGTTAAATGCAGATTTACAGAAGCACGTCACCCATAAACTACATTTAACACAAATTTGACCTATTTCTCAGAACTTGATTCTCAGAATTTGATTTTTCCGTCTTTCAGACATAGTTAATAATGAAGTTATTACCCTATCTGATATGAATCCAATGCAGAGGCAATCATGTAATATAATACATTATTTTATATATATTAAATATTTATATATGTGTTTTTATATAGTCTTAAAGTTACAACCGGCCCTTTGAGTGCAACCATAATGCTAATGTGGCCCGAGATGAAAATGAGTTGGACACCCCTGATCTACAGTGTATTCCAATGTATTCTGTATATTTGATATTGTGTATTCCTTAGATAGTCTATAGATATGTATCTCTCTGCTGTTGTTTACAGTATTTACTCCTTATGTGTATTATATATTTAATGTGCAATAGCTTCTTGATAGGCTGTTGTACCAAAACTATTCTCTAGTTTCGTATTTTAATCAAGTACATCTCATCTAATCTGCTCCAATCTAATGTATTCACAGCAGTGCAATATGCAGTCAAATAACAGCGTTTTCCTTGGTCCAAGAGGCAAAAAGAATATGCTGCAAACCACAAGATTATACAGGTCCAGAACAAGGTACAAACATATGGTGCATAAACATTTAAGGAACTAATAACAACCACAAAGGTGGAATGTAAAGTACATCAAAGTGCTGTACTTAAGTGAGGTACTTGTGAGTTTTTTATTGTTACTTCATACTTCTCCTCCACCACATCTTGGAAGCCAATATTGTACTTTTCACTGCAATACATTTATCTGACAGCTTTAAACTGAATTTATAATAAAGGGTCATCTTCTATCTTCAATATATTCAGAAAATTAGCTTTTGCTAAATATAATTCATTTTTAAATATTATTGAAGGTAAGATATTTGATTCTGAAATAAACAACTACGCATAACAGATACTTTGACTGTTGGTACTTTAAGTATGTTTTGATGCTTATTAGTTTCTACTTTCACCTAAGATTTATAATGCTTGTAAGAGACTCATTTAAATATATATTATTTCTATTGTATTAAGTAAAAGATCTGAGTACTTTTTACACCACTGCATATGAATAAAAGTATTCTGCTAGCTTCTCCTGCATGTCATGTCTTTCTTTCCCTCAGCTTGAACCCCCTCTCTAACCGTGCGTGTGACTCATGCACATCTCCTCAGTTGGTGGAGCTGGGCAGACAGACGGCAGCTGAAACAACATGGGACCACGTGATGAGGAAGTGCTTTATGGTGTTTGCAGAGACATCACAGTGTTTGTCAGGAAGTGGAGGAGGAACCACAGGCTTTGCTTCAACAGACGCACACATTACAGATATCATTTATTCATTCCATTTGGGAATCAATCAGTCAGTTTAAAGATCCTTCATAGAGTGCAAAAGGGTTCCATAGTGCGAGTGCTGTCAGGTTTGGATTACAGCCTGTGAAAGATACATGAAGTTGTTCCTCTTCCATATTTCTTTATAATTGTACGGATTTTTATTTTTATTTTGTTATTTAACCAAAAGCATTGAGATAAAATCTCATTTACAATGCTGACCTGGCCAAGAAGGCAGCAACGTTACACATAACACAGACATAAAATACAGAGAACACAACTAAGAAAACAAAAGAGGAAAAAGCAGTGACTACACTGTGCACATTAGGACAGTAAGAAAGGTGCACTACTTATTACTGCAAGAGCAGCTGGTGGTAAGGACCTCAGACAACTTCAATTTAAAACATGCTAGGGACAAGTGCCGTCAGTTTGAGGCGTGATTGAAGGTCATTCCAAGACCAAGGACCATAATAAAAGAGACTCCTTTTTCCAGCCTCAGTCCGCACAGCAGGAACCTGGAACCGTATCCAGGCACTGGATCTGAGGTTGTAAAAGTCACAAACTGGAGCAAATCTGGCACATATGTAGAGTGGAAGCTTTCCTAAAATGGCTTTATAATAAAAACCAATGCTGCATCCTACGCATACTAAGTGAGGACCATCCAGTTAGTCTATTGTGTGCAATGATGAGTCATATAGGGTGCATTTGATATATATCGCAGTGCAGCATGTTAGAGTGGGTCACCTTAAAAAGGTTAAACCTTTCAGGGGAATGTGGGCACATGAAAACTAAATAAATCAAAAAGGCATGCTAGAATGTTTAAATAATGACCTTATTATGAACACTATAACTGTCTTCAACGTTTAAGTGAAAAGTTTAATGTTATTTTACTGTTAAGAGGGAAAACAATGGGGACACTTACTCTAAAAGTGCAAACAGGCAGCACGTGAAAATAATCAATGTGCTGATTCCGCTGCTTTACATTCATGACTTATATGCACTACAACTTTCTATTGTTGTCCCTTCTATTAATGCATTTGTTTGTCTTTGCTAAAACAAAAGGGGAAAAAGAATAATGATCCCAAATATTGGAAATGATCTTAACATATCCAACATTTCGCTAAATACAAGCTATGATATAATAGATCAGACACAATGATGTCTCAACTTGAATGTGCACTCACCAAGTTGCCATTTTTCAAGATGTAAAATGATTGAAGTTTGACTCACCATCAGAATTTCCATCTTTCTTTCTAAAGATGTTGCATCAATGTTTCTCTTTCCTCCAATCTACAATATCTGATGCTAGAAATACCATATTTTTTAATCAAAGTATTTGACATAACTGTAACCCCACACAGTGAGCCAGAAACAAGACGGTGTGGTTACTTCTTTATGATTTCATCCATACAGAAATGTGTAGCTTTGCATGGGCTGCAATAAGAGGAAAGGGATGAGGAGGAGAGGGGATAATAATGACTTCACAGGACAGTCTAAGATAACATTTTCTTTCCCAATTGCTCTTGTAAGGAACAGAGGAAATCAAAAGTTATTTTCACCCTCCATTCGAGTTATCATCCTCCAGCAAACATGTGCCAGTGTTTTTAAAGAGCTGTCAATGCCTAACTTACATAAACAATTGCTTTAGACTCTAAAGGGGTCTCCAACCTTTCTTCATCTGAGAGCTACTTTGAAAAATGAAAGTGGCCAAGAGCTACTTGCATCACATCGCTTACATTTATTCACATAGCACTCATCAGTTGAATTAAGCTACTTTTGTACACGTGTTAAATTGCAATACCTAAAGCTTATAAAAAATCTTAACTTCACATCGAGGTCCAAGAAAACGAAAATGTCTCACATATTATTATTATTATGACCCACGTAAGTACATCACTGACAATTCACATACATGTCCTTAATCACCACCTTATGGCACATGTGTAAAATAACTGCATTCACTCTTTTTCACAGTTAGTGAGATGACTGGCGGATTCCAGAGGTGTATGCTGGAGTGTACCCACTTAGGTTCACTCTAATAGTCATGTAAATGTTCATCACTCAGTCTTGTTCTGTATTTAGATTTCATGACATTCATGTCAGAAAAAGCTGCTTCACAAAGGTATAGAGCCAAATAAAGCAAACATGTTCAGTGCTGCTTGGTGAATGTTCTTATAGTTTTCTGGGTCTACAGGGCTCCAGAAATGTTGTGAGTTTTGCTGAGACTTTAGCTGAACATGATTTTGGAGATGTATAACTCCATCTCCATCTCCACAGGATTGTCACATGAACAGTTCAACCATCTTTTTATTCTTCTTCGTCTTGACATTAAATTATAAACCATAATAAATCAATTGTATAGGTCTAGCCTCCCTATATCTGTGTGTGAAATTGTTCCATCCTCAAAAACAAAAAACGAATGCTTCTACTGTCTAGCTGCAGGCTCTAGCAAAGGCCTTCTTTTAAAAAAAAGGACACTGAATGTCTTGAATGTTGCATCACACACATGACTTCAGTCTGAACACAGCAGACAACAGGAGTATTTACAACAGCATTATAGAAACAAAAACAGTGTATGTGGGTGATCACTTACATTCTCTGTCTTACTGTTACATAAATCCCATGAATGTATGAGATTGAGTTAGCTTCATCATATCTTAATCAGTGATTAAGTGAATAATAAAGTTTCTATCAGGTTACTATCAGCCTGTCACTCATTATTTTCAGTGAGGGGGCGGGGTTTGGAGGAACAGAGAGGAGACGGTGATCGCGGAAGCTTCCCTCCTGCCTTCACAAACTTCACACAAGTATTTATCAACTGAAAATAGCAAGAGGACATTCATACTCTGCAATCCAAGACTTGATTAAGTCCACCAAGAACCTGACATGATGATAAGGAGTGTTTTTCAAAAAACACAAATCCCTCCCTGTGTGTCTCTGAGCCGCAGCGACAGGACCTGATTCAGTGCGGGTCATTCTGCTGTTGGTTCTGGACTGGTGTGGAGAAAGCAGACTGCTCCGTGTTTGGTGTTGCTGTGCCGCTGTCACGTCTGTTCCTTGATCACTGCGTCACCGACCGATTTGATATTCATGTGACAGAAAACATTCTAAAATAAAAAAACGTTATGCAGCCGCGGCCGAAAAATCAAGAAGCAACCTTGTTACGCTAATCGACAATCGAGCGGCGAGCTACTGAAAAGTTGCCCGCGAGCTACCGACGTGTTGGAGAGCACTGCAAGTTAGAGATTACCCTACAGCTCAATGTATGTCTACATTTTCAGACATGAAACAGAAAGGTTCTCTAATGTTCTGTTGGACCACAGGAACACCTGGTGACGGATGGAGGTGTCAGCTATAATGCCTTATACACTTCTTATCCGAGAACAAAGGGACAGCATTGCTGTTGAATGAAACATTAATGTAAGAAGGGAAAGTGGAACTTACTAAATGTTAAGTTTAATGTTATGTGTGTTCGACAATCAGACCTTAACAACCCCTCTGCTATCAAGGATTTAGAAATGCAGAACAACTCAACTCTGTCTGAGTTTTCAAAGCAATCAGAAAATTACACTTTTTATAATTATTGGTTTTAATGATTCCATTGTATACTTTTTCGAAATCAGATTTATGTTTTAGTTTTTGATCTATTATCCTTTCCAAAAAACAGTCTTATTTTATATTCATCAGTTGTCTGTGAATCAGATGTTTGAATGAAGATGTGTGACTGTCAGCAGATTGCCTTGTCTGTTACTGTGGCTTTGATCTGGTCCCTATGGGTTATAAACACATATAAGACCTGGCGCTCTCAGTTCAATGGAAGGGAAATGCTATCTCTTGCAATAACATTATTCTGTGTTTTGCCTATATTTCTGTATTTGCAAGTGTTAACTGAGACCTATACAATATATATATATATATATATATATATATATATATATATATATTATATATATATATATATATATATATATATATATATATATATATATATATATATATATTCAGACAATAATGCATATGAAAATAAAAGAATATAAAATGTAACTGCCATGAGTATGTCATCATTCATTAAGATTATTTTTGCCTTTCATCTGGAAATATTTAAAGACCGCAGCTGCCTGTGGATCTGTTGGAAGATAATACTGTTTCTTAACATGAACAAAAATAACCACCATCAACAGAACATTTAAACAGTAATTTAGACAATTTAATCATCATCTATTATAGTCCAAGACAAACATTTTACAAATAAAATTAAGTATTTGTCTGAAAAAGTTGGTGCTTTGACAGCACTCAGTTACATATCATGTAGGCCTACTCATAATACGGCGAATGTTATAATAAGGAGCTAAGGAAGAGGAAACAGGAAGTTTAGTTTTGGATTATTTTATTAAATCATTATGGAATTTCAGACAAGCCCAATAGATGCAGGCTTTCTTATTTGTACGTTATAGTCTTACAAATACATGCAAATACAAAATACAGAGGAAAAAATAAACGTGTGTATCTTTACCGTTATTCGGCCCAGAAGCACTGTTCATTTCGAACCTTCCTTTATCGGCTTCACTTTGACTTGAGAGAGTAATCACGACTTTCACAGGTTGTAAACCTCAGTAATGAGTCAATTCGCTCTTAAAATATCCTCACCTTGTTTACAGGTTTAAGTGTATTAACGGCTGTTTACCTCCCACTGTTTCAGCTAATGGCTAAATCACGTTCAAAGTCTCAGTATTTAAAACTGCGTCTTTATTTAGCATCTGAAAAAAGGAAATACATGAATGTTCAAATTCAAATTATTTGATCTGATAATCAATAACATATTTGAAGACAGTTCAATCCGCTGGTTATGAGATTCTTTTGAAAGCACGTGTATTTTTGTTGGAATAGCCTACTAACACCTTGCATTTTGTACTGAGTGAAGCCTTCTTTAAAGGTGTTTGAGAGTGCGCATTAGTTGAGTTATAATGTCAAATGCTCTGAAATGTAACACTTGACACTGAAATGTTCTCCATTACCAATTCTAAACAGAAAAACGTTTGATATAATATAACATCACCACCCACCTGACTGAGAGAGCGCAACCATGTTAGTTTCAAAATATATATTTTTAAGCACTATAGTAGCCTATAGTCATATTTAAAACAGAGACTACAACTTTCCATCTCCATTTGTTAAATAAAGGCGCATTTGCAAGGATATTTTTATATTTTACGCATTCATTATCTTTGAGGATTTCTCAAAGCTTGTGTGTTTATAAAAAGATTAATAGATTGCTTTTAGACCGACCTCCCTCCGGACCGCCCCCCCCCCCCCCCTCACCACCTCGCTGCAAACCTGCCGAGCCGCGGGCAGTTTAACCCGCATTTACCTGCGTTCATCGTGCCCAGATAATCCAGGTCGGCTCCATTCTAGCAGCACACAATCTCTCCAAACCAAATGTCTGCGAGTGAGTGTTGCCTGGAAGAACTCTGCTGAAACCAAAAAGAGCCCAACTTGTGGAGGGCGGTGGTGTGTGGGGGATGTAAAGGCAGGTCCTAATGTCTTTATTGCGTCCATGAAAAGGCAGGAAACCCCAATAAAAGCAACACACACACAAAGAGAGCAACAGACAGTGCGCTGCGCCCTGTTTGTGCTCCTGCTTTGTTTTCTAAGTCGGGACACTTTCATAGAGGAAGTGTTGGATCCGCGTTCACCAGACGTGCACTTTGGAGAGGGTCACATGTGGGTCAGTGAAGCTTTGAAATAACGTTTTCAAATACAACAATCTCAGTGCAGATATCTAAAATCACCAGGTGCTAGATTACGAGTGAAATGAGTATGCTTTATTCCTGTTGATAGCAGATTGAATATATTGTTGTAACCTGGACACACATACATAGATTTGTATATCCACATTGTTTTATAACACTGTTAATAGAAGAGAATACGTAATGAACGCAGAACACATATAGGCCGAAGAAACACAAATTCTCCTGAATAACAAAAAGCTGGATTTACGGCACAGACAGTATAGTGCACGATGTAGTATAATGCAGATCTGTCTATTGATTTCAGCATTGTACGTGTCCAATATGCTTTTTTTCGGCACTCGAAAATGTCTGTAGCGCTGAAAATGTCGATTTGGACAATGCATGCTGGCAGTTCAATTGAAGCAAACACACGAATTGTTTGTGTAGTCCTGCAAATATGGCGGCGTTGAGCTAGTACAAAAGAAAGCCAGGAGGCGTTTGGGATCAGTGGACAGATTCAAGAGAATGTATTATAACTGTTTCCCATTCAGAGCAAGTGTATACGATTCGGCCTCCGGTTATTCGGGTGAAATTGGCCTTGGTGTCTCTGTGGATTCAAACTACACGTATGTTTATATTCACCCAGTTTGCTATTATTGCATGTTATTCTGTGGTATAAAACATGCAACGTAGGGTTACAAATGTACAAGAATCCCATGATTTGTGTCATAAATCGTTCATCTGCTATCAACAGGAATGAAGACTATTGCCTATATATATATATTGTTTATTTAGTGTATACATACATTATATGTATATATGCAATATATAGGCAATACATATATATATATAGGAGTCTAACTTAACTCCACGCACAAACTAACACCATGGTGGACATAGCCACATAGAGTCCAGCATAAACATCTAACTCAAGGATCAAACAGAGGAAACCTATTCCCCTCCAATCAAGTGCGTAAAACATCAGCTTTTGGTTATAGTTGCGTGTTCACCTCCTCGACGCAACACTGCCTAACCATCGGGTTGGTTTAACTGTATTAAGAAGTTTGTAGTAACATTTAAAAATGCACCGCAGTGTGTCTTTGCAGCGTCTTTGGGGATCCTGCGGCTGGGCATGCAGGTTGTAAAAACGGTGACTCGTTGCCGCATTGCGAAACCGCTTTTACTATTCAGGCCCACATCATTTGATGCTGTGTGCGGCTGCAGACCAACACAGGGCCAAATGTCACCGATTTCCCTCAAAACAGAGAGAAGCACCTCATCCTGCGGCTACAAACAGGGCGCATGGACGACCATACATTTAGCTTTGACCTTTTAGAGCCTTCAATCGTACACAAAGTGGAATAGGCTACGTGGGCGATAACTGTCATTTGATGTTAAAATGGATAATTCGCCCGCGCGGTTGGATTTCTTGGTTGTGGTGCAGTTTTCACCTTGGATCCACCTTTCTGCTGGATCTACATCTGGAGACATACCAACACCCAAATGTGAGATAAAGGGGATCAACCTATAATGATATCTATGCTTCTGCATTAGGACTGCCAAACTGTAACACCTCGTATTAATTAACCTTTTGGGTTTAAATATTATGGAAATACATTAAAAAACACTTTTGTAACCTGGACACATTGTTTTATTCATAGCAAGACCAATAAAGCAGGCTGTAGCACAACACACACACATCCAACACTGACGGTTTAAGAAAAGGAACCGAGGAAGAAGAACATCCACATTCTGCTGAAAGCTTCAGAAGAGCAGAAGAAGAAGAAAATGGCGGCGGGGAGAATGTGGAAAGAGAAAGATCAGGTCCCCTCTAACAGCAGTCCGTGAAGAAATGCAATAAATTCTTTGTTGTTTTATGAAAATTTACAACTTTGTGATACAAGTTTATGAGTGGCCGCGCGCAGGGATTGGCCGACGGGCTGGTCATGTGGACGCGCTTAACGTGAACATGAACTTTTTATGATTTCCCAAGTGGCTATATTGCTGCTGCTGCTGCTGCTGCTGCACTCCGCTCCGGCCCGAGCAGCCCACCGCTCCTCCCTCGCGCTGCCCGGGGCTCGGCGCGCGGAGCACCGGGCGGAGGAACCGAGCGCCCGGCTCTAATTAAAAGGACGAGTTAATGAGAATATTGTGACTGAGGAAACCTGGCGTGAGGAGACGTTGACAACAACCCGCCCCCTACACCACCACCACCCCCCCCCCCCCCCCCCCCCCCTCCACACGCACACACACTCCTCCTCCTCCCGCTGATCTTCCTCCTCTGCTATGGCTCCGTCTGTGCTGTGCTGCTGTCTGCTGGAAACCGGTAGACCGAGATCGGAAGAGCCGCGACCAAAACCCGGGACAACCACCCTGGAGATGCCTTCGGTATTTTTTAGTTCTCATTTTATTCTGACACATTATTTCATTTGATGGTGATGGTGATGATGGGGAGTGATGAAGATGGGTTTCGACGGATGGGTGACAACAGGGAGCGCACCCCCCTCCAATTCCATACGCCTTCCTCATCCTCACCTCCTCCCCTCCATCCAATTATCATCCATCCATCCATCCGGTCTGCACACGGTCTCGTGCCATACCGGGGTGCCGGGCTTGCCTTGCACGCGGGACGCCGGAATCAGCTGCAGGTGTGCGGGGCTCGTGACGGATGATCAACAAACGGTAAGAGGCGTTCAATCATGCGCGTTCCTTCTCCTGCAGCTTTGCATTGTTTAAGGAGCAAAACCAGTCTGAGTGCGTGATTGTGCAGCTCCCGGTTCACACATTTAGAAATGAGGTGTTAGCATACTTTTGCATCTCAGATTGAAGCGTTCCCTGGCTGGGTGAGCCTTCATGGTGAACTATCCAGATGAATTGGTTCTGTGGGTGGTGGGATAAGCAGCGGAAGAGACATCCACCAGGTTAAACTCGGCTGCTTGGTCTATTTGCCCCCGAGCCGTGCACCGCGAGGAGGAGGAGGAGGAGGTCATGTTTCCCAGATGAGGCATTGCTGTGAGGGCAGGTGTGCCTGATGTGTCAAATCATTTTATATGACCTATTTGGTTTTATTTTTGAAAGAACAGATCTTTATGTTGTGCTTTATGCTCATTTTATAGGCTTTAGCAGGTAACTGACAGCCCCTCCATCTGCCTCCCTATGGCCTTTTATTTTTTTACTTTTAATTGTTTTACTTCCAGATCTGAGTGGAAGAGCTTCCAGGTTTCTGCTAGCTGACAGCCTGTGTGTGTGTTTGGTGTGTATTTGTTTGTGTGTGTGTGTGTGTGTGTGTGTGTGTGTGTGTGTGTGTGTGTGTGTGTGTGTGTGTGTGTGTGTGTGTGTGTGTGTGTGTGTGTGTGTGTGTGTGTGTGTGTGTGTGTGTGTGTGTGTGTGTGTGTGTGTGTGTGTGTGTGTGTGTGTGTGTGTGTGTGTGTGTGTTCAGACACAGGAATGTTTTTTCTGTCTCAGTCTGTCCGGCCCACTTTTATGACTTTGTTTCCCTTCTCATTTCCTCCCTGCGGCGGCCGGGCTGTTTTGGGATTTTTTTCAGGACACCGCCCAACACACCCCCCACTCACAAACACACATCTGCAGCTATGTCTGTGTGTGTGTTTCTGTGTGTGTGTCTGTCTGGTTTCTCTGTGGTCTACAATTTGTTCCTGTATCAAATATCAAACAGGGAATTCCTTCATCCTTCCTCCCATGATAGTTATTTCTCCTCTGATGTGTTACCCCTCTCACTCTTAACATGGAATTGTTCATATCTCTTGTCAGCTGCATGTCGGTTTATTTTGTTTCTGGTGCTTAATAGGAATCTTCCAATTCACGGGGTTAACTTAGGCTACATTGTAACAACCGCAAGCTAATAAATGACCCTTCAAACAAATGTGTAATTTTTGTTATTACTTTTTTTTTTATCATTTATACAATACTCAGCAGTCACTCCTTTTCCTTTTTAAAATAAATAATTTCCTTTAATATTAAATAATATTTGAGGAAGTTATCTGTGGGTGCACAACTGCGCAATTGTGAAGCGGACATAAACGGTAAACAAGATGATGTGTTCTGTATCTTTATTAAGATATTTTGCAAAGGCATTAACATTCTTCGACATCTCTACAAAATGTTCATGTCAATGTAACATTGTCTGGCTCTGGAAACCTCAGATGTTGTGGCTGATTCACTGATCTGAGAATCTTTTCTGGTGGGATCACTGACACTGTATCGCTGGCTGGGAAAGTATCTTTATACATTTGAGAGAAAAACAGCCAATTATGTATTCAACCAATACACAAAAAAACACATCATCAGCTGTTTTTATATCAAAAACCAAACAGGTAACCATTTTCGTGAAAGATACAGTCTGGTGCCGGACTGGTTCTGTCAGCATCAATATAGAAACAAAATGTCCAAAAACGGAACATTTCCAACATTATCCAAGCATATTATTAGCGTTTTCATTAGAAACCAATGTGCTGCAACCTTTTCATCAGACAAACGTCAACATTGGACAACCTGCAGACTTCTGATCAGTGACAACTCCATTTAACGGCCAATGCTTAGAAACATATCCAGAATGAAAATAAGATACTGTCATATTAATATACACTAGGCTTTAATCTATCCCGTAATTAGTTCCTGGACGTTATGTTCACCGCACATTCCTTCCTTTATTATCAGCTCAAACACGCTCTGTTAAATATTTCAACGAGCTGAGGGACGGCGGGGGGTTATGCTCTTCATATTCATATTATCATGACCATATGTTATTGATATACATTTTTATATTTTATTATTGTTGTATTGTTATAATTATATTCAATATAAATATTCCATTTCCAAACATTAATTTCTAAGCAGTATTTTCCTGTCAGAAGATGTCCTTGGGCTATAACCGGAGTGAACCGGAAACGTATCTGAAGTTGAGAGACACCTTAGTCATTCATGGTAGTTTTTGTTTATGAAACTGCAAATTATGAAATTAAAACTGCTTAAATTATACAAAACTGTAATAACTGATTATATAATTGATAATTATTAACAACATTTTCAGTATTGCCTGGTTGCAACACAGGCGATGATTCCGTCTCATTTGAGGCTGCCAGCAGAGGCAATGTCATAGCATGTCAAGTTTTATATTTAAAAGCATGGATTTTACAGATATTTATATTTTAGACACGTACATTTATATTCTGCAGCTGGCAATACAAGGCAGACTATTTATTTGTCATTTAAATGGCATATTTTGCACCAGAATGAGCATGAGTTCTGGCGAGCTGTTCTGTTGTCTCCTTGCAATGACGTGATCAATGTGCACATTTTATACTCACACTTTAGCTCTCTGCATCTCAATTACATTTTGAAAAACTGCATCTTGCCCACTTTTATAATGTTCATGGTATCCTTTGTTTACATAATGGTTTGAGTAAAGATGTTGCTTTATTACAGTGTATTTTAACGTGTTTCCTATATGATGTGTTTATTCTAAATACTGTAATGTTGATATGTATTTACTGTTTCTGTTTATTACATTTGACAACATTTTACCAACATGCCGTTTTTACAAAAGAAGTTCCCAATTTAGGGTCATAAAAATACATCTAATCTAATATGATATTCAAATGCACATTTATTTAACTATGAAGAAGGCTAAAACAATGTCAGTTATTTAAAATGTGATATTTGAATAGATTATATAAACTACGAAGTATCATGGGCTGCTTTTTTGTTTAGACTGAGGAGAGAATTAATAATCTTCCATTGTATCTTATCCAACTCTTCTTAACATGTATATAATTTAATGATTGCTGCATTTTAATTGCACGTGCATCATTCTCATTGCACTGTTTTTTTTTGCTTTTCTGTGTTATTTATTGCATTGTTGGAGGAGGCTGATCTGCAGATCCTCATTGCCAAATGCTCTGTGACAATACAGCCTTTGTATCCTTGAATCCATGCTGAACTATGGAGCACGCTCCTGCAAAACGCTCTGGTGCCATCTAGCGTCATGGTGACGACAGTGCCAAACATTCCCAAAGACGCACAAAAACACACTCTTCCTCCTGTGTGTGTGTGTGTGTGTGTGTGTGTGTGTGTGTGTGTGTGTGTGTGTGTGTGTGTGTGTGTGTGTATGTGTGTGTGTGTGTGTGTGTGTGTGTGTGTGTGTGTGTGATCCTCTCTCACACTCCGCTTCCTGGCGGCAGAGCTGCATGTGTTTGTGTCGCCGTTAAAGGTGTTATGTGCTGTTGGCTACGTGTGTGTGGTCTGCAGTGTGTGAGCTGTTGACACACTGATGATGTGCCAGCGACTTCACGTTTGTTGTCCTCTTTTGAATGAAACCAGAGCAAGGAGCGCGCTCATGTGCGCGCACTTTTCTTTCTTTTGATGTGATTGCAGCGAGAAAGATTTGTGGTATGGGGGAGAGGGAGCGGGGGGGACGGGGGAGGGACGGGGGGAGCTGCTCCAGGCCTGGTTGCTGTTACACTGGTGAATGAGGCGTGGAGGAATACATGCGCGCAAGAACACACACATAGCGCGATCCGCCCGAGGAAACAGAATGCTGGGATGTAGAGTTTGTGCTGATTGGTCAGGGTCGATGTTTGGATGAACAAAGAGGAAGATTTTGTGTGTGTGTTTGAAAGAAATGCAAGCCAATATTGTTCGGGGATTTTATTTTTAAAGGAAGATGCACCATGTTCTGCAAATATTATTACAAGTTTGTCAACATTGAAATAAAAACAATATCTTCATGTTATTTTTCTTTCTAGCTACACAAATACATTCTCATATTTGCAATATCCAGACAGTTTCACAAACAGTAAAATACAGTATAGAAAAGTATGTGTGTGGTGTGTTTGTTTGTTTGTTAGCTCGTCCTTGCTCTGTGATTTCATCATCGTCTATTTGCTCTTCACCTATGATCTGATGTGCGACCTTCCAAATATATGCACCATATGTGTGTGTGTGTGTGTGTGTGTGTGTGTGTGCGTGTGTGTGTGTGTGCGTGTGTGTGTGTGTGTGTGTGTGTGTGTGTATGTGTGTGTGTGTGTGTGTATGTGTGTGTGTGTGTGTGTGTGTGTGTGTGTGTGTGTGTGTGTGTGTGTGTGTGTGTGTGTGTGAGATCATTTGCAGGGGCAAGCAGTAATCCAGTGGTACGTTTGATGTATGACTCCAGCATCATCTGACTTTAATCCGGCTATCAAAATCAACTTTAGTGCAATAAATCCCCCCCCACCCCCAACTCGACATCCAAACCGCCGATGGATTTTTTTGTGTGTTCAGATTATCAGGACGGTAAAGATGAAAGGGAAATATTATTATTATTTAGCTGCTTAGATATACCGCTCAAGTGCCCCGGAGAAATCAATACCAAATAGATTCTATAAATTACATATAAATCTGTGTTGGAAGAAGTTTTGAGTTCATTAATTAAAAAAAAAAGTAAATATATAATGACTTTGTTAAGTCCTGATTGAACATGTTACTTTAGCAATAGTAAAAATGTAGTATTAAAGTATTACATTTACTAACTTAAAATTAAATGTATATTGAATTACGTAACTTAAATAGCAACAGAGAATACTACCACTAATGATGATACAATTAAATGATCATACCATTTCGAAGTGCAATAAAAAGGTAATGTTCATGTTTTAGAAGCTAAAATGAAATCATGATGTGTGTGATGACGTGCACCTGCATGCGCGTGTCCGCTTCTTCCTTATTTACCAGAGAAAAACAAAAAGCCCTCCCCGTGATGCTGCATTCATTCCACTGTTAATCTTTAACTTGTCCCGAGGCCCTGTGGTGGCCGAGGGCTCGCGGCCACCGGAAACACTTCGGTGATCTGACCCAGAGCACGAACTCAAGGTGCCGTGAAGGACAGGCTCGCGCTTGCTGAAACGATGAATAGATTAAAACAAAAAAAGCACTGGGGAGGCAGTTTCTCTCAGTTTGTTATTAACTGGTGCAGGACACACCCACCCACCCACCCCCCCCCCCCCCAAACACACACACACACACACACACACACACACACACACACACACACACACACACACACACACACACACACACACACACACACACACACACACACACACACACACCCCCACACACTGAGCTGTTGTGTAATCCTCTACATTTTGAGATACGTAAGTGAAAATATTCGAGTTAGGGTCAAATGTTTTCTTTTCCATATTTAACAATCTCATGATACCAACCTTTCCCTGTTATACATGTTCAGACCTTTATCATTTTGAAATGGAATGTATTATACTTCTTGAAACCGTTTTGAAAGATTCACCAGTTGCAAATAAATAAATACGGACATAATATATATATATATATATATATACGATATATTGATTAAAATGTAAGGCATGTCAGAAATATGCTTTTAGAAAGAAAGATGCAATATTTTATATGTTCTGCA
>NC_136906.1:34146005-34286629 GCF_949606895.1 Notothenia rossii | reverse complement strand
ACAAGTTAAGTGTGCGAAAAGGTAATAATCCAATGTGTATTACACCAAATGAGTTCTAAATAAGAAAAATATGTCTTTATTTATTTATTTTTAATATATATTTAGCCGTTTTCCATTTAAAGCTGCAGTAACATTATTTAAAAGGTGACTTTAATTCACTTCAAAAAGGAATTTCTTTGTTTGTGATCGTCACTCTGCCTTGTGGGAAGTGTCAGAAAATTATAACTTCATCTCACAGATCCCCCCCCCCCCCCAGCAGTGAGGGGGGTCAATGTACAGATGGTTGGAAATATTCCTGCATGGCCTTGACAGGGGGTTTATGAAAGCAATAAGAGTCTATCGACGGAGTGAGCGCGCGCCTCCAGAGAGCCGCTGTCTTCTATATCTACCTGTAGATCCGGATTTGTGTAAAAATCATTGAAACAATCACAAATTCGCTTCTAGGGGAGTATATAGTGGATTTAAACACGACGGCAGCGATGGATCCAGCACGAGGAAGATAGCTGCTATCATACGGATCGCTGCTTCATATTAGAATATCCCAATCACTTTTCAGCAAATATATTCGTATTTATATGACGAGTTTATTGGCAATTATTTGATTTTGAAGCGACTGTTATTGTGTGTCTGTTCTCCCCCAGAGTGATGAAAACTCCCAAGTTTTGTCCATGTTATTTGTTTCGATCATCAAACAGTCGTGCAGTTTTAAAGGCCAATTCCTGGTTGAATTGGACTCTTTTTATTTTGTATTTGTCCTGTTGAAAAATGATGCGCTCGACTGTAGCCTACTGTTCATCTAGGAAGCAGGCGATGTGTGTGTTTGTGTGTGTGTGTGTGTGTGTGTGTGTGTGTGTGTGTGTGTGTGTGTGTGTGTGTGTGTGTGTGTGTGTGTGTGTGTGTGTGTGTGTGTGTGTGTGTGTGTGTGTGTGTGTGTGTGTGTGTGTGTGTGTGTGTGTGTGTGGGGGGAATATGTGTGTGTGGGAATATGTGTGTGGTGTGTGTGTGTGTGTGTGTGTGTGTGTGTGTGTGTGTGTGTGTGTGTGTGTGTGGGGGGGGGGGGGGGGGGGATATGTGTGTGTATGGGAATATGTATGTGTGTGTGTGTGTGTGTGTGTGTGTGTGTGTGTGTGTGTGTGTGTGTGTGTGTGTGTGTGTGTGTGTGTGTGTGTGTGTGTGTGTGTGTGTGTGTGTGTGTGTGTGTGTGTGTGGGAATATAACATGATGTATATTCTATTTACTGCAGTATTTCTTGTTTTTTTTAGCCCATTTTATGTATCATTGTAAAAATGTTTAGGTGAGAATGCTGGGAAAAGAAAGGGACTCCTTGTTTTATAATGTTTTGGGTTTGTTTTCTCTTTTAAAAAACATGGATGTAGGCCATTAAAATGGTCAAAAGGCCGTAGGCTATATATACATATATGTATGTACAACTGAAGTGTAGTTTTGCAATGGAAATCTAAAGTCCCCGGCTCTTCCCTCTATGCCACATATGACATATTTGAAATAAAAGGAAAATGCATGCAGTAAAATAGTTCAATGGACCAGATGGTCGTTGCATGAAAAAGAAAAATGTGATCATATATAAGATATAACAGAATGTACCATTGCATACTGTACATTAGAATAAATACTGTCCCTGTGTAGTACCCGGTTATGCGTCATGGTCTGGGAGATTAATTTCCTTTTGGAGGAAAAAAAAACGACTTGTATCTCTAAAGGGCAAATGCCGGCGCTTAGTGTGAATGTGTAATATGGACTTGCCATGCCTGTGATGTTAATACCGTCCCTGTTTATTCATGCACGGTAAAAGGCGACTGGATTACTATGCAAGGGGAGTTTGAAAAGTGAAATGTGCGCGTGTAGGAGGACCGCTGCTTTCGAGCCGGTGCTGGATTCCTAATGCAGAGGTCTGCTGGTGATTTAGAAGGCCGTGTAACCTGAATTAGTTGATGAATTTTCTATCGATCCTAAACAAGCCAGATTTATCTCTGACACCGTGCTGCTGCTGCTGCTGGGTGGCGGCGCGGGGCCACTCTCACACTCCCCGTTATTAGGGATTTAAAAGAAGAAGAAAAAAGAGAAAGCTTTGGCGAGCACACACACCCAAATATATACACAGAGGGTGGTGCAGGCGCCACTTTAATTCCCCCCGAGCACTTTCCTCGCTGCTTCTTTTTTTTCTTTTTGAAATTGCAGCCAGACGCATAACAGGGGAAGGTTTGCATAAGGGAGGACTTGTCATACTGTTGCTCGTGGGTGTCCTTGCGTGCGCGGATTTTGTCAAACGCGCTTTGATTTTGTTGTGATTCTGGTGCGCTCCGATTTCTGGCGGAGGGATACACAGAGAGAGAGAGAGGGCCCGGGGAGGGAGAGTTTTGTAAAGACTGCGAATGCCCATAAACTGAGGCCATATGATGATGCGCGTGCGGGGGCCCGTGTATATGCTTAATCCCATTTCCTTATCCGGGTCCGTCCCGGAGGCGCGCCATTGGCCGAGTGCCGTCACGTGGCTTCTTAACTTTGTTCACTTGACAGAAAAGTAGGAGGGTTCAACGGAACAGGAATAACCAAAGAGTAAAGGGATGAGATATAAATTGTAGTTATATATTTTCCGAGTAGGTGCAATTCCACAAAAAGACTGACATTAATGGCCATGAGCTCCTATTTGATCAACTCCAACTATGTGGACCCGAAGTTCCCACCCTGCGAGGAATACTCTCAGAGCGACTATCTGCCCAACCACTCTCCGGACTATTACAGCTCCCAGAGGCAGGATCCCGCTGCCTTCCAGCCGGACTCCCTGTACCACCCACAGCCCCCCCAGAACCACCACCAGCCGCGAGTGGAGCCGCCGTACACGCAATGCCATCGCCTGGGACAGCCCGCCTCGGTGGTGATGTCTCCTCGGGGTCACGTCCTCCCCTCAACCGGACTACACCCCACTCCTGTCCCGGAGCTCAGCCACCGCTGCGACTCGGTGACACCCAGCCCGCCTCCGCCCGCGTCTTCTTGCGGCCAAACGCCCAACAGCCACAGCACTTCGTCCCCTACTAGCACTCGGAAGGACCCCGTCGTGTACCCGTGGATGAAAAAAGTCCATGTAAACATCGGTAAGTACAAACTTCTCTCCCTCTCTCCCCCCTCTCTCTCTCCCCTCGCTGCTGCTTTGTGCAGTCAGCTAGGTGTCCACGGTCACAATCTACGGATTCCCCTCTCACCGTTTCTCAGAAGTACAAGAGTAGCCCTTGGGTCGAGATTTACGGTCGTCTGTTTGCAGGGCCAATATAATTACACCCTCCATAAATTTTTATTACACCTCTCCGCTGAGGTGCCTTTTGAAGTCCGATCTCAGGCTCTAATTCCTCGCCTTATGACAACTCAGAGCGAGCCCATAAGTTAGCTTTTATGCTTTGATAATTTGATTTTAAGTGGCCTGGTTGTATAAACGGTGTACTTTACTCTGTCGAGCCCTTCTTCCCCACTCGTTGTTCCAGGGGAGGGAAAGTTTTATGGCAGCTGAAATATTCATGTTTATGGAGCCGGCCGTAAAACACTAATGTAAAAGCGAAGAGCTGCAGCCTGTTCTGGCTCTCGGTGAGCTTCTAATAGTCTCGCTGCCTATTGCTTGTTGGGAGAACCGGAGCACGCGTTCGCGGGGCGACAAAACGTTTATAAGGCACCGTGATGCGTTCACTGCACCCGGCTGTATACTCGGTAAGAAAAAAAACAATTTCTTGCATTTTAACTTTGGCGGTTAGCTGCCATGTGTTAGACATCGGATTCCATTGCAGAGTGTTTGCTTTGGGTAGGCTATTTGTTGAATCAATTGGTGATTTAGCCCCCCCCTCCCCCCCCCGACAACACCTTCATTTTCAACCACTGAAAGAAAAGGCTCTGGACTGCGTGTGTTTCTGGCTGATTTGACGTAGGCCTATTTAGATTTCTACGGGATTTTTTGGCACGAATGTGTCAAAACTGCAAGACAATATATGAGCTTTCGGAAATGCGTCCCTGCATGGCAACCTTATTTTCGAATCACAACATTTGGACAGCGTCAGGATTCACACCGCCGCAGGGCCTTCACTGACACCTGACAACATGTTCACTGCGAAGGCAGAGTCAACAATCTTAAAATCGGCTGGAACAGCTGCATGTATTTGTGGTAGGGTTAAAGAGGACTGCTATCATTACAGATGATGTCAGGTTGCAGCCTTTTTATTCTGCAGTGTGTTCCTCCTCCATGCTGCATTTTTATTTATTCATGTGGCTTTATCTGCTGTTTTTTTAATTACCATCTGGCTACTGTGTCGCTTCCTGTTTACTGACCCAGATATAATATATATAAAATATAAGTGGATAAAAAAAAATAGCATTCAGCGCAAGTCAATATTGTGCTGACAAACCCTGTCTTTGTCTTTTAATTCACATTATAATGTTGCACTGTGGAAAACATGGCTTTAGCTCAGCTTAATAATTGCTTTACTGAATATTGTTGTTGTTATTGTTGTTTTTATTATTATATATATTTTAATTATTATTATGCCATATTTTGGACGTGATTGCATGGTGTTTTTATTCTCAATACAATAATATTGTGACGCTCTTGAATTCCCACAGTGAACGCGAACTACTTAGGGGGGGAGCTGAAACGCTCGCGGACGGCCTACACGCGCCAGCAGGTCTTGGAGCTCGAGAAGGAGTTCCACTACAACCGGTACCTGACGCGCAGGCGTAGGGTGGAGATCGCGCACACGCTGTGCCTCTCGGAGCGGCAGATCAAGATCTGGTTCCAGAACCGGAGGATGAAATGGAAGAAGGACCACAAGCTGCCCAACACCAAGGTCCGCTCCGGAGCCAGCAGCAACACAAACTCCCAGGCTCTGACCGGATCCTAGAGCCGCCCCGGGCCCCTGCAGCCCCGTTCTGTGGTCCGGTGTCAGATTTTTTGTTCCCAAACTGAACGCCGCAGCGGCACCGGAGCCTGCACTTTTGACCGGAATAACGCCCCTGCTCTGGAAGTGGAGAGGGATGTCATTGCCACATGATGTTACACACTATATGACGTTATGATGTGGGAGGGGTGGGGGGAGTGTTCCCATTCACAAAACATGAAATGAACAAAAGTACGCGAAGGAACAAACTGAGAAAATGACGCGGCCGCTTCTTTGCTTTTATTCTGTCTGCCCCCACCCCCTGCTTTTTTGTATGTCTATCTTCTTATTTTTGTTAACTCCTCTCTCTCTTCCTCTCACGATAGGCTCAGGATAACGTGCCCCCGTGCGTGTGGTTTATTTTTATTTTCTCAACCTGAGATTTTTTTTTCTTCTTTTTTGGTGAAGATGGATCCTCGTTTTCATCTTTAATCATGCCAAACTCGGGCCCCATTTGTCATGTTTACTCTGCGGGTACAAAGCAAAGGGGTGAAGCGCGGCTCTGCCCATTACCCCCCCTTGCACCCCCCCCCCCCCCCCATCTCCCCCCCACAACCACTACCCCCTCACCCACGCACGCGTGATAAATGGAACTCACGTTTCGTCAAGAGAAGTATTCTTACACACACACACACACACACACACACACACACACACACACACACACACACACACAAACATACACACACACACACACACACACACACACACACACACACACACACACACACACACATGTAGTACCTACTCTAACATAAAATATTACCTCCGGTATGATCCAATCTGACAGCAGGAAGTTTTCAGTCTTGCTGCTATAATTATTATAGCAATTATTTTTGTTTTGTTGAATGAGAACAATAGTTTTTCAAAGTTCTTCTAGTTATTTTTGAATTCAGTGTTGATTGTAAATGATGCTGAGGACGATAAGGAGAGTTCATGTGGTCCGTTTATTGTTCATGTTGTGATGTAATATACAGGGAATTAAAGTGAAATGAAAACATCTTCCACTACCAATCAAACAGGGGTTATAAAGCTGCCTAAACACTAATATTCAAACCAAAATCCTGGTACAAATAAAACACATTATACACGCAGCACTATAGAATGTACCTATTACCTCAGTTGTACTTATATATTTTAAAATGTTGTTCTTGGTCCTCTATTTTCTATTGCTCGTTCAATGAAGTGACAGCTTTTCGAGCTTTTTATATATTTTTTAAATGTGTGATTATAATATTATGACCTGCAATACAAACTATTCATTTCTTGCATGTGGAAATGTTTAAAATATAATTTAATTTTAGATTTTTTTTTAAATAAGGAGCCTTTTGTTGCATGTCTGAATGGATTTAATTGTATATGTCTTGCTCTTTGTCCTCCCTCCGCACATGTAATGCGCGCACACTTCCTCTTCCCTCTCCCCTTCCTCTGTCTGTCACCTTGTTTTATATATTTTATTCTGCAAGTGTTTCTCAATTGATGTTATTTTATTTACATTCCAAAGATCAGTTTATATATGATGATGATGATGATGATGCTAACAATTATGCTATTGTTGAACATGTGTTACCTCCTCCGATGTGTCTCTGCTTTTGCCTCCTCAGTGTCTACCTTCCTATTATTTGTAAATAGTTCATAGAAATTTAAATAAATGTCTAAAAATATAATTTCTCTATCCTCCTCTCTTTGTCTCAAAAGTACGAATTGTTTTGCTAACATAAATACACTGAAACATTGACTTTGATTAAAGGTTAACAGATTTCACATGGTTGAACCTAATATGTTTTATTTAAACGTATTATTATTGCATTCAACTAACCTAATACAGTTATGCGAAATGGGTTAACATGTCATTAAAGTCACCTTGTTCAGTATAAAGGTAGTCATGAGGTTTAGGGTTTTAAAGATCGTCCCTTTTTATTTGTTGTATTGGGACATTTTCCTTTTCTTTCCTATAGCAGGCTCCAGAAAACATGTATGTCCTCTTCTTTCTCTCTTGCACATTTAACGTGAAGGATGTATTTAAATCATATGCACACACAATAAATAATTTCATTTAATTTCACTGTAGATTTTGCCCATAACAGGCAGAGACCTGTCTGGAGAAATCAGCAGCGCGCGATGATTAATCTGTCCCGTCCATGAGTGATTTTGGTACATTACGTCCTTTAATCTCGTTTTAAATCACAAACCGTCCCTCCGTTTCACTCCCGTTCTCCCGTTAATTTAACGGCTTGCACCGGCCCGACACAGAGGATAACCCCCCCTCCTCCTCTCCCTTCCTTCCTCTGACTCTAAAGAAGAAGAAAACCTCCTTTAATGCTTTAATGAGTGTAATTTTTTCTTTTTTTGCTGTTTTCTGGAGCGGTGCTGGTGCGCACACGTGTGTATTATTTTTTATATATTACAAAAGGGAGCGGGCCTGCGCCATAGCTCAAACCCTGACAAGCAAATAGATAATCAACATGACGAATGGCTTCTTTTGTAAGGCGCGGCTCCCGTATTAATTTTCATTTTCTTTTCTTAGAGCAGGTATCGAAAAATATGGAGCAGGAGAGGGGGGAGAATGAGAAAATAGCATTCCTCTCGATGAACTTTAAACAAAGAAGTGTGCCCCCTAAATTGGTCCGCTCGTATTCCTCGGCCCAGAGAAGATTTCCTATTACTGTTGGCTGATTTCTCCCTGGGCCTCTTGCCACAGAGACTCGCTCTGCCCGTGTATCTGTTGTCTTCCTGTTTATGAGAGGCTGCTCCAGCTCCTCTATCAAACACATAGATGTGCTCGTACAAAGGCGCACACACTGCGCCAAAATGGTCAATCCATGGCCTATATTGGGTTTTTTAACCGTAATTTTCATTGCTTCTTATAGCAGTATTCCCTTTTTTCTATTTCAAAATAATATGTTTATTATTTGCTTCCAAAGGTGCATTGTAATTCCTGTTAAAATATCCATACATGTCCACTTTTCTTCTTCTCATCCTCTTTTTTTATTAACTTGGTTTTTTATGGTTTATAATTGTATTTGGCTCATGGTTCTAAGGTGTAATACTCTCTCCTCCACACACACAAGATTATATTTGTCCCAATTGTCTTATATTGGACAAATAGACCCCCTCCCAATATTCACACGTTTTGTATGTGCCTCCACAATAACCCCTGAAGCCCCTGAGCGTTTCGAGTCCGAGTGGTAATGAATGAATTTGCGTGCTATGTGACACCTTGCACAATCAAGTCCACCGAGGAATCCTCTGTTTTAGCCTCCCTTTATCGGCCGGGCCTTCTGCTGCTCCTGTGAATGGGGAAGCCCACCCCACACCCCTCACCCTTCTGAAAAAGTTCATCGCCATTATTTTTTGGACAGGGCAGAAGGGACGGCACCTCAAGAAAAATGCGAGAATTATACAAGAAACAATCATTAATCACTGGTCCTTCTTTAAACACTTCTTCTCCTTCTTCTTCTTCTTCTTCTTCTCTATTGTCATCCGGCAGCCACACACAAGACCCCTTCTGCCAGGAGAGGGGCAAGGAGCAGAGAGACAGACGAGGAGAAGAAAAAGAAGACGTCTTGGAAACACACCCCTACCCCCTCCTTCCCTCACACACATAAACAGTCACACCTCCCCTTCCCACCCATCAGCTATTTTTGTTACACCCAACAAGTATCCTACCATAAGAAACAAAGTTTTTTTCTTCCTCGTTCCAGAAGAAGAAGAAGAAGAAGAAGAAGAAGAAGAAGAAGAAGAAGAAGAAGAAGAAGAAGAAGAAGAAGAAGAAGAAGAAGAAGAAGAAGAAGAAGAAGAAGAAGAAGAAGAAGAAGAAGAAGAAGAAGAAGAAGAAGAAGAAGATGGCCTCGAGGTTTCTGAAAGTGGTGCCATCCAAGGTAAGAACCTGACCTATTTTATTCTTCAACTCTCCTGCTCCTGTCTGATGGCTCTGTGGCGTTTTTATGGTTTTATTGCCGCCTGCGCATTTGGTGAGGTCAGGGACTTATGGCCTGTGGGGCTTTGATTTGAGCGCAGGGACTTCTGGAGTTGCGTGTTTGTGTTGGAAGGTGTGCGTCTGTTAGTGTGTGTTTGCATCTATGACAGGCTTGTACTGATTTCTCGTCAGTTTGCACAAATGTTCACGTCCCCCCTTTGCTGCGGGGGTGTCACTTCTGCGTCTGTGTGTCACTAATGATGCATCGAGCATCTGCCGTTGTGTTTTTGCGCATCTCTTACGCCCGGGATTTGGTTGCATTGATGTTTTTAGATTCAACAAGAGGTGTATTTTAATTCATGGGATTTATATAATGCAATTGGGAAGGAAACGTAACACCTAGATCATATAGCTCCAGTGTGTGACAGAATGTGAATAATTCCTGGTTAAACAGAAGCTTATTATGCATTTTGTCCTGGCTGCGTTTCTGTGGTTATAAAATTTTGCTATGGCCTATAGCTTTTAATGAGATACTGTTGCATGCACGCTTCTTAGAGTGTGTGTTGGTGTTGGTGTGTGTGTGTGTGTGTGTGTGTGTGTGTGTGTGTGTGTGTGTGTGTGTGTGTGTGTGTGTGTGTGTGTGTGTGTGTGTGTGTGTGTGTGTGTGTGTGTGTGTGTGTCTGTGTGTGTGTGTGTGTGTGTGTGTGTGTGTGTGTGTGTGTGTGTGTGTGTGTGTGTGTGTGTGTGTGTGTGTGTGTGTGTGTGTGTGTGTGTGTGTGTGTGTGTGTGTGTGTGTGTGTGTATGTGTGTTCTTAATTTGTTGGCCAGGTGCTATCAGGCTGTGGAGACTGCAGTGGGAATATGAATAATACCGCGCTCAATTGGAGAGAGGGATGCAGGGGAGGGCGAATAAGAAAAATTAAAAGAACAGGGGGAGTTCTGGTTAATGGATACTCTCTCGGTTGCGCTTCAAAACAATTTACCTCGAAAACAAACGATCTGCAAGCTTCTCCAAATGAACTGCAAACGATCGCCGGTTGCGGTTTGCGCGCACATCTGCTGAGCCGAGCAGCAGCGCGCTCACTGCTGTTTGACCCCTCCAGAAATCAATCTGCCCGGGATTAAAACTAAAGGGCAGTGGTTGTGGTTGGGGGGGTTCTGGCCTCATGGGGTTATAGGATGTGCGCAGAGGTAAGAAAACACACGAGAGAAAGAAGGGTATCGAAGGAAGAGCAGCGAGAGAGGAGGAGAGGAATCGATGTTCGTGCAGGCAGCGGAGTGGCCGCAGAGGGTTCAACCAGGGGACACGCTTTCCTGACCGATGAGGTCCACAGGCTCTGAAGCCAGAGGCTGACCCGTGTTTACCCCCCACCCCCCTCCACACACACACACACACACACACACACACACACACACACACACACACACACACACACACACACACACACACACACACACACACACACACACACACACACACACACACACACACACACACACACACACACACACACACACACACACACACACATACCCATGCCTTCCCCCTTGACCTCGCGAGGCTGCTGGTCCCATCGTTCCCTCGGACATTCCCAGACCTCCGGAGCGCCCCCTGGCCACTTAGTCATAACAGGCTGAGTTCAGGGCACTGTACCCCGGGGGCACGGCGGCCGTATCTCCGCTCCCACACCCAGACAGACAGACAGAGCCGGGCAGAGGTCAGCCACAGGCCACTGCTGACTGTCAGCTCAATGAGGCTGTGTTGATGACACTGGCTGAAATGCACCATATTATGGTTAACATTATATAATAATGTCTTGTCCTTAGAAAATGTATATGGTTTTGTACATTTTGCATTGAAGGAGCTCTCCAAGTTTTGATTAATCTGTCATTTGAGAGGAGCTTCTGTCTCTCCCTGAAGCCTGGAGCAGTCTAATACAAGCTGTTGGAGACATGCTAACTTTAGGATGTGCTACGAAAGGGTCAGCCAGTCTGATGTTGGATAGTATTTGGACAGACATGAACCTTGGTGTAAACAGAGGCTGCCCTTCCTGATTGCCTTGCTGAAAAGTTGCTGAGGAGCCTTTTTGTCCTGGCTTGTTCCAGCCATGTTTGCACACTGTATTCAGAGGAATGTTGGGTAGAATACAGCCTCCATTTCGACAAACGGATCCAAAGAAACAAATGGAATACAACGATTATCTTTTCACATATTTTGACCAATTCAGTGATTTGTAGATTATTTACTGGCATAATGTTGGGGGCTGCTGGATATTTTCCAGCCTGGTAACCTGACCTGCAGCTGGAGAAATCAGTCAAAGAGAAAATATGTCTTTGACTGATTAATCAAATAGACAAAGGCATATGGGGAAATGCTGTTGGTCAGTTTGTCTCCACCATGCCATTTAATGGTTCCTATGTATTTAGGATTATCCCTTTCATTTTCAATTTCACATTTCGCAGGGTCTCATCAATGCAACATTATTGCATTTTTTGTGCAATCTTCCCAATGACTTCCCAATCTTGCAGGACTCACAATGGTATGGTTTGAATTGATCCGTAAAGATGTTGCTTTATTTGAGTCAGCATGCCCTCTGAAACAGCTCTGCATCACTCAGCTCCATGTCTTGCTGCTTACTACTATGACTGTAGTCCATTCACATCAAATGGGAGAGCTGCACTATTTACCAACAGCAAGGTCAGAGGTCACATCACTTTAGGGATTATATGATACCTAAGTGTCAGTACTCCAAAATAGAATAGATTTGATTACTTAGCGTAGACTAAGTATGGTTCTATGAATGCTTTTGATTTTATTTCATATTAGCTGAAATGCATTGATTATTTCTAATTGTTGCCGTTATCTTGAAACACTCTTTCTTTTTCAATCCAGCCAAACCACGGTTTAGGTATTGACTACCAAGTTTCAGTACTCAACATGTCAAGGCCATTAACCATCTCCTATACTGACTAACTGCAGGTGTCCGACCTAACAGTACACAGAGAACATTGGAACCAAACCACAAAAAAAGCTACCTTTACACGCCTGGTGTGGTTTTTTAGTTCCTGCCCTTATGTGTTTTGACGGTTAAATGTGACAATAAATACACATAAGTGAGCAGCTTCTTCCAGCCAACATGCACAGAACATGCATCAATACAGCTGAGCATAGTGTGGCATGGTGTGATAGAGACTGGCCAACGTTGAGGGATTGTCATCACATATTTTAATTGCAGGAAGAACTCATGCCTGAAATGCTTTGAAATAGGTTGCAATGCCCAGCTTGACAAAAGCTGATGCACGTTTAAAAACAAAACAAATGAAAGACAATATAGCAACAAATGCATTCAATACATTTTTGAAACTATGCAATGCATTTTGTGTCAATTCAGTTAGTACATGTTAACTTTTGCAATGTTGATACTATTGCTCTGCTCCATCACTTACACAGAGAGAGTGTGGATCATTTTGTAAAGCGTCTTAGCTGGAATAGAGTACATCTCATTTCTACTTTGAGCTCATGCAGGTTCATTAAAATCACACTTGTTAGATGAAAAGTCCTGCTGCTCTACTTCTGCACAATGCTCACTGAGCTCCAATTTGGTGAAAAAACCCATTAGTTGTGTGATTTTGCAGCCGTCTTATGACGGAGATACCAGAGCTTTGTCCTGCAGCTTGTTGCACTGTTTTCATTTCTGAATGACGTTTCATATGTCCAATTGAACTCATTTGGATTAGGAGTTAAGTAACTGGCAAAATGAGCCAGCTCTCACGTGTGGTTACAGAGAGGTTGTTGTCTGATCTGCAGTCTGCTGTCATGGAGATGTGTGAAGGCTTTATGCAGCTGATGGGTTTCAACAGCACATTTAGGAAGCTCAGGGTTGCACACAAACACTCATTGAACATCAACTTATTTTCTGGCCTGGGGAGTCTGGCGGTGGTTTACTAATTACCGGACAAATCTCTCTCCTTGCGCTTGTTGCACTAGCGGCGTTGCCCGAGGAATATATTATTGTGGAGAGCAGGAGGAGAGGGGAGGCCATGGTGCAGGCGGCGGGCTGCAGGAGGAGGTCGTCACCAGAGATATATGGCTGCCAGGCTTTGCTTTTACTCCTGCACCGGCTGTGTGTGTGTGTGTGTGTGTGTGTGTGTGTGTGTGTGTGTGTGTGTGTGTGTGTGTGTGTGTGTGTGTGTGTGTGTGTGTGTGTGTGTGTGTGTGTATGTGTGTGTGTGTGTGTGTGTGTGTGTGTGTGTGTGTGTGTGTGTGTGTGTGTGTGTGTGTGTGTGTGTGTGTGTGTGTGTGTGTGTGTGTGTGTGTGTGTGTGTGTGTGTGTGTGTGTGTGTGTGTGTGTGTGTGTGTGTGTGTGTGTGTGAGCCATTTAAAAGTAGACATGTATTAAGTATTAAAAGAAAGGGAGCCAAATAGTGTCTGCCAAGTTGCACCACGCGCATTCACAATGTGTTCCAGGCTGGTTCAACATAATGCTGTGGAGCGTAATGTCAGTCAATACAGTGTTATAAATGATCAACTAACGAGGATAAATGTGATCGCATTCACAGGAACTGTAGGTGTCTTTGTTTATATCCTGTTATCCTTTGTCTTTATGGGCGATATGTCGGAAGGAAGAAGACTCTTTATAAAAGAGAGAGTCTGCATCTGAGCCAAAAGCATGAATGCCTCCTAACTATTGCAGTCATCAACATATAATCATTATTCTTTGCTCTTGTTCTGTTTTACATCAAATCTGCAGTTGGGTCCCAACCTGGCAACCCACTGGATTTGCATTTGAAAACATTCTAATGGTTGAAAAATACATGCATTAGAGCTGGTTTTGGAGTCATTTTATGTCTTTGATTCAGTTCCCTTCACTGTAAAGGGGTCCTGCAGTTTGGCAGCATGAGTGTCTGTGATGTTGCATCATGGGATGGAGACAAGCAGGCCTACAGTGTGATGACTCTACCATTGTGTTACAGCAGCGCTTCTATCCGTTAGATGGAAATGATAAATAGGCTTCTGTGGCTTGTATGACTAATGGTGCAGCATAAGGCCGCAGTGTATTGATAGTAAAGTATTAAACAACCTTTTACTTATCAATGTTATAATGACAGAGACTGCTCTTTATGTATGTAATATTAGCCTTTGACATAGCAACACGAAAAACGTCCATTTGCCACCAAACATTGAATTTGGACCATGACTTTGCTTTATGGGTCCCAATGATAACTTCAATTGATTTGAAGCTTTCAAAACATCTTTAAATGAGGAGGGAAATACAATTGCTAAAAATAAATGTGCAATATTCCAACTTATCAGTGATGCCTACGTGAAATATGCATCATTCTGTATTGGTTCCTCTGTTCATATGAAGCTCCAAAGTCATTTACCACTGAAGACCAGTTACTAGCTTATACCTGCATTATGTGTGCATTTTCCTTATAATAAAGCCAGATGTGACGTGTAATTGCATGTGTTTAGCTACAGCATCTTTACAACTATATGTGGAAGAAAAATGCCTACAATATATATTTTAAACATTGCAAAAATGCATTATTTGATCCATTTTGCATTAAGCTGGCATGATGTGACATTTGAGCTGTCAATATGTGAATGCTCATTCATACAGAAAATCTTAAATAGAGAAACATCTATTTGTATTAGGCTATTATTTTTATTATAAAGCCAAATCGCCCAAAAAGCATGCATGCATGCTGTTCCATCCATCCATCTTCTCCCGTTTATCCGTGGTCGGGTCGCGGGGGTAGCAGTTCCAGCAGAGAGCCCCAAACGTTCCTTTGCATGCTGTTGAATTGGGATATGTTGCTGTCTGTAAACTGGCACAGGAAACCCCTCAAACTCAAAGACTAACATAGCATGTGTAAATGTGTAAATGTAAAAAGTGCCAACACTGTAACTCAGCAGGCTCCATTCGCGTTTCCGGTTCAAGCAGATTTGGACGCTTTCACAACTAGCAGTTAAAAAGAAACATGTTTATTGCCCAGCTGTTTTTGTTTAGTTTGGCCATTTAAAAATGATAGAGCATGACTAAGGCATAAGTACTTCTTCCAGCCAGTTCTCACGGCTCGTGAGACCGGGGGAAGACCTCAGGTCTCGTGCAGGAGGACATATTTCAAAAAGCGGTTGTGCGCGTGCTGCCGTTTTGAGACAGATTTACGATCAGAAGTAAAAGGCGACATGTTAGAGCTTGGTAAATCATTCTGTGTCTGTCTTCTTCTGCCGGAGCAGTCTAGACATAATAATACTTATAATAATAATAATAATAAAAATAATAATAATAATAATAATAATAATAATAATAATAATAACAATAATAATAATAATAATAATAATAATAATAATAATAATAACAATAATAATAATAATAATAATAATAATAATAATAATAATAATAATAATAATAATAATAATAAAGAAAAGAAAGATAGTAAAATGTAAGGGTTTTGGTGTCTTGTGATCTAATGTCACTGAATCACGTCTTGGACAATTTAATTGTACGGCCATTCTCCATGTTAACAAAAATATATTTTCAGTTTCTCTCTTTTTATTCAAAGTCCGTTAATCATTAACGAGAGGAAGAACCTACCTGTCTTAATCCATCACACACCAAGAGACCCCCAAGATCTCACACAGCTCCAACACCACTTTAAGTATGGCCTTTTGGAATGATTCAGTCTAATAATAAGTGTTTAAATAAAGTTTTAAATTACCCGTAAGCCTTTTTGTTGCTGATTTCAATCATTGCAAAATGGCTTGTAATTTTCTAATAATATGCGCCATTCATTCTAAGTAGACTCCTTTAAAGGATTTCTTACCGTTTTAAAAATACTCAAATTGAAGCTATTTTTTCATCATCCCACAAAGACTTATGCACTTACTGATTGTTACGGTTTAGCTGAGCCTTATAGAGCTATAGGTGAAAGTGTCTCTATCTCTGCACCCCCCACCCATCATATTTCGGATATTTATGCTTTTGAAAGGCTTTTATAAACGCTTTGCATGCGGCTGTGCCAACTTTACACAGCTGATCGCGCTGCTGTTGTCAGGCCGGCCCAGGTCTCCGCTGCTGCTACTTATCTAAGCTGTTGTTTCACACTGTGATTGCTATAATTTATGGCCGTCATTACAGACGCCATCATCACACCGCAAATGTTTGATTTCAATCTTGCTGTAGAATCTGAGGCGGAGCTCAGAATGCAAAGTTTAAAGGAATATCCGTGCTTTTTTAGTGCCTCGATTCAATTGCAACTTAAATGTTTAAGTGATCAAGATGCTTTATTATCACACAGTACTACACCAGTTTTGGCAATGCAAATCTGAAGTCCCAGGCTTCTTTACATATGAAACATACACATGCATTAGACATAAAACAATACAAATAATGCAAGAAGAAAAATAAATGATAAAGGGAAAGGTGCAAGTTACTCATTGTGCTAGTAAATGAAGAAAAAACACACATATGTTTCTTTCCAATCATTTAGGTGTTTGTCATGTTGCACATTACATTGTTTGCCAATTTAGTTTTTTACCTGATCTCGATAGCTCTGGCTGATTTTATTTGACTAACCACATGTTTTATTCGTCCTTTCATCTCTAGTTTAAAATGAAAATATAAAAAGCCTGTGGTGTTAGCATGTGTATACCTGGAGGCTACTGCTCATTTGTTTGACCTTGAAGTGATTCTTTTTCACTACTGTTAGCCTACCAGTCTGAACACTTTCTAACAGTCTGGAGCTCCATTGTTCTGCTGGAGCTCTGTTACAGAGAATGATCCAGCATCCATTGTTGGAGCCCCGCGCGCGGCCTCCCGGCGGGGGGAGGGAGGGAGGGGGGGGCGTCTCTTCGTTGTTTCTTCCTCTGTCTCTCCCTCATCCTCTCCTTCTTCCTCCTCAGCATCCTTTCTTTATCTCCTTGTCTCATTGTCTCTCCTTTAATTTCTAACAGCTCTCCGTTACTCTCTCTTTCTAAGTAAATTCTGCTAAATTAATTACAGCGCCTCTCCAAAATCATTAATGGGATAACATTATGTTTATTTGGGCTATTTATTTTTTAAATAAAACATTTAATTCAGAGTCATATTATATCCCATAGGCTAGGTGGAGTAATAGCCTGGCATGATGGTTTTTATTTGTAGGGATTAGACGTTTTCTTTTCTATTTTCTTTTTTTATGCCCGTCGGTTTTTTCAGTTTTTTTATTTGTTGTCCTTGTATCAAATGTGGTATTGTAACGTCGTATGACTTAGAATAAAACATATTGAACATTAGAATATCCAGCCGCCACTGTCGCATTTGCGATGCGATACATTAATTTCTAATGATTGATGAATAACAAAATAAAAATGTTACGCAATTGGTTTCCACGCACACGATTTTCTTTAGTCTGTATCTGCTCCTGGATACAAAAACAAATAGCAGAAACTTTAGACAACAGTCAGAAATCATATGTTCAATTTCTCTCCTCCATCATGGAATATTTTCATTTGCTGGGAACAGATACATTTAAATATAAGACAGGACAATGTGAGGAACCCCCTCATGTTCTGCCGACTAACGGCGGCGCGAGGCGGAGATGACAGTGAGGAATAACGGAGAAAGAGTGTGAGGCGGGCAGTCATTTTTAAAAACGAACAAAGTCGGTGACAATCATCTTTTATCGGTCTCTGTGCGTCTGTCACAGGCCGTACCTCACAGTGTACACAAACACACACACACACACACACACACACGCACACACACACACACACACACACACACACACACACACACACACACACACACACACACACACACACACACACACACACACACACACACACACACACACACACACACACACACACACGGGTGCATGCGTTATGAAGTGTTCTGATGTCATTTTAATGTTTTTTTATGTTTAAGTCTTGCAAACATGCACCGGTCCGGATGGGTCCCACGAACAGACACGCGCGTGGATTGCCCCCCATCCCGTCCTCTCCCCTCCCCAACACCCCCTCCCGCCCCGACCGACACGTCACGTGCTTCATTAAATAATTCATGCAGAGGTTGCAGAACAGATATGTATTGGTCAGGAATATAACGCGACATGGTGCCGCTCCGGAGTGTCTGACGTCGAAAAAATTCAACTGTCCTTTCAAAAAAAAAAAAAAATACAAGCCCCCCCCTAGCAGTAGGGAGAGAAAGAAGAGGGGAGAGAGAGAGAGGGGGGAGAAGAGGAGACACTGAGAAACGCCAACAGAGAGAGAGGGGAAGAGAAAAGAGGGGAAGGAGGCTGCAATAAAACAAATTTGGACGGGTGTGCGTCTTGCGGGTCGTTGTGGACACCGTGAGTATTGCGGAAGTAAGGGGACTGCATGTGGGGAAACACTATTCTTCTTCTTCTTCTTCTTCTTCTTCTTCTTCTTCTTCTTCTTCTTCTTCTTCTTCTTCTTCTTCTTCTTCTTCTTCTTCTTCTTCTTCTTCTTCTTCTTCGCTGCTGCGCCTTCCGCATCCCTCTCAGTGAATCATTCTAACAGCGTGGTAAATATGCTCCCCAAAAATACCCATCTTGTGCCGTATTTTCTCATCGTGCATGTTGCTGTCGTGTTGTTTACACATCACCCCCCACCCATCATCATCATCAGCAGTGTTTATAGCGGTGCAGACCGGGGGAAGAGAGAGGGAACAGTGCAACATTAGCCGATGGCTGTTTGTATTTTAGGAAGCACTCTTTGGGATATTCTTCTCCATCTTCCTCCCATCAGTCTGCCTCTACATCTCTCTCTGCCTCCCTGTCCATCCCTCCCTCTCTCTCCCTCTCTCTTCCCCTTTTCCCCCTCCCAGCCAGCTACTTCTCTTGATTTATAGTGAGGCAGGGTGTCAGCGTGCGGCCGCGGCTGCCATTGTGTGTTTGTGAGGGAGTGCTGTTGTTTACGGTGCCGGCCCCGATAAATCACATTTTCTCTCCGCTGTGGGGAAAAATGACGGTCGATGGAGCGATGATACACCGGAACGCGGAAGAAGATGAGGAGGAAGAGATCCCGCCACGGCCGCCGGCTCTCTTCCTCCTCATCTGCCTCCGCACACACACAGCCTTTTCACTTGATTATTACTACGCCTGTTCTCTTGCTCAGTATGACTGTCTGGCTCCGGGTCGCGAATTACTGCGGCGACCAATTAACGAAAGATTTGTTTGAATTTGGCACACCGGGCGCGCCTCCGCCGCCATGAAATCTCATAAAAAGGACCTGCCGGCCATGCAAATCTCATCCATCTACCACAAAGTGTGAGAGGAGCCAATCTGAAGATCGAAATTAGAGTCTAAGGCGGATTAAACTCCATCATCGTCTTGGGTTTTAAGCGTAAATCATTAAAAATGCTTAAGCACTGATAGTAGAATCAACTTCGGAATGTGTATAAACTTTATTTATATCACAGTAACAACCCTCATATTGTTTTAGTGTGGTGTTATACATCTGGTGCATGGTTGCATGTAGTGGAGAACAGTGGTGTCTTCATGGTGTCCAGACTGTACTCTGACTGAGTTCATTTTTTAAGAAGTTGTCTCCATCTTTCTCCAAGCAGTTTTTTTTAACAGTCTTTTCTTTTGATGTCTGCTGGAATGGAGCAAGGCGCCATTATTCATGTCAGCACTCAGAGGCTCTGCCTTAGCTCAAACCCTTCACTGAGAACCTATTCTTCTCTTAACATTAGGGAAATACTAATAGGGATTTCTTATTTCCATCTTTGCTTCATATTTCTGTTGCGTTTCTTCATCACACATGGCTATGTAAACTCAATGACTCATTGTGAATTGGTTAGCATTTTTAGCCCTTCCCATTGAGAGTAGCAAGTGGGGTGGGCTCAGGAGGGGAGGGATGGTAATTTCATCTGCTAATCTCATAACTCATATACTACACATGGTTGTTGTTTTGGTATGGAGCCAGGTGGTAGAATATGCAGTGCAGTCTTTCATAACAAAATCAAACATCATTGAATTAAATAGATAGCATACACAATTAGCTTACAATACTTTATTTATTGGCATTGTTGCAATAGCAGAAACATGGATGGAGTCAGTTTACAATTACTATTCAAGGGGCTGAACTAACTAGCCTTCAATAGCAGTGTAAACCTTAGTGTAACCAAATTAAAGCTCAGCGGAATTCCATCCCCTAATAATGGGCGTTTTTTTCTTCCAAAAAATGTGTATTCCTGCCCGCCGCGTGTCAAAAACAATATCCCGCCTCATTGCTGTGGACATGGAAAGGGGGTGGGAGACCATTGGGGATTGCTTCTTCCTTTTGTCATACATATGTAATTATTTGGCTGCTATAGCCTCGTGTCTGATTGAGGTGAGGTTTAAAATAAATTCCGAACACTCCACAATTTAAGAGGGGACACACTAATTAAATAGTCCCACGGTGAGGGAGCACGGCAGCAGAGTTTATCTTATCTTATCCCAGGCAAGTGTCCACTGTTGAGTGTGTTTTGTCTTCTGTGATAGTCCCGGATCAAACACAGCTGAAATTGTTCAAATATTTGAAAGCGCGTTGAGAAATGATACCACTGCCTGCCTGCCATCCATTATAGCTGCTGGGGGGGAGGGGGGCAACTCCTCGCTGAATTTGGCTAAATACATGTCTGCTGCACTATGATTCACAATCCAGATGTTTGTGAGCTCGGTGTGGGAAACACAGATAGATAGATGGCGTTAATGCTTCAATGCGCTGCGTCTGCACACAATCGGCGTTATATTGTGAAGCAGCAAACTTTTGAAGTCGGAATGAATGTTTACACCGAGACCTGCTGCAGGACAAAGGCGGCATTGTGCATCCGGAGAATAAAGGACACAGATAGAGAACAATAAGACGGGTAGCTTGATCGTCTGTATGTTAGGCCTAGTATGCGTTTTTCTGAGCTGGAGCGGAATCGTTAGATGGAAGCGCTTAGGTGGAATTTATCGGTATTTGCTGAATGAATGTTGGTGATTTTTCGTAGATGTGTACGTTATTGTAATTATTTTTCATTTCATCGTCCCCACTGGTCACGGCTTTAACGGCGATCTACTTCAAAATGTAGCCTTGCTCGTTTAAAATGTGTGTGCATGAGAGGGATTTACAAACACGTATTTTTATATCGACATTCAACCTCTTTTTTGCATGAGTTTAATCTTGGCCTAGTGGAAGACCATTTGGCATTCCCACAGTGCTCTCTTTTTCGCTACGCTGATTTTTTTTTGTCAATTTCACACACAAAAAAGCACTAGTAGGAGTTTGTTGTTTTTGACGGCAAGATTGAGTTTGGTTTTAAATGGTCAATGACAAGGTCGGTGCGGACCCACGCGTCTGACTGGCACGCGCTGTGGCAGACTCTCACAAGGCTCATCTTCCCACTCAGCACTGTTTCTGGCAGCCATATTGTCTTCTTCTCTGTTATTTTCCCACGCAAGACATGTTCGGCGCATTTGAATGCGCCGAGCGGCAATACATGGCCTACTGCTACATAGAGAAAATGCTTTCGATTAAATACAAATAAAACGTTGCTGTTTTAAAGTCCTACTCTGTTCAAATCCATCTGATTAAACGAAGCCCGTTATTTTAGTCTCTGAAACGTTGCCCGGTTTTGCTTAACAAAAAAGTCAGAAAACGGAATTTAAAATCTTGAATACAGCGAGCTTTTCTAACACGGCTTAGACACATGAGCAAAGACAGCAAGCATGCGTTTATTTAAGGCTGTCTTCATATACATTCATAAGCAAAAACCCGTCTTGACCTACATTTTATGAGACATTGTTATATACAATTAAAAAAGAAATCTAGAGAAAAACAACAAAATATAGTGTATAGTGTTTACCCTACATTTCACATTTTCTGAAGTGTTCCTTTGAAATCCAGCACAGGGAAATCATCCATAGCCTATACGTAAACTAAAGATGTTACTTAATCTACTACATTCTGTGAATTTAAGTGAAAATCCAACATCATGGGAGCAGTGAAAACAATTCGGCTTGAAAGCAGGAACGGAGCAGAGATTCTTCAAAAACATAAATGTGAGCAGCGCGTCATAAATCTGCTGCCGGACGTTAACGAGCGAAAGATTTAAGAGCTGGGGAAATAATCCTAACAAAACCCCTTAACGTGTGTTTAAATCAACCTAACAAGGGCCACATTTTAGGAACCATGATTTATTACAGCAGTATTGCTTTGCTAAAAAAAACAATGTAAGGTTATCAATATTATAAAATAAGCATTATTAATATTGCTGAACCTTTATCATGAATTGCCTTATATCTTAAAGGATATCCACGCTCGCGCTCCAGGTACATCCGGGCTCTTCTCCGCGCGCAGATGATTACCCGTTCGGAAATAAATCAATAAGAAGCCTCGCACTAATTTATAATCGTCTGCGCGAGGGCAGTGATTCAAAGCGCGTGAAATGAGCTGCGGAAAGTGTATCCAGAGCCCGCGAGCCTTTTCACTTCAACCCGGCCGCAGAGCAGCATGCACGAGGGCGATAAGAAACTGAGCCTATAGAACCGGAAATGTGTCCGCGAGGAGGGGCCCGGGTGCGAGCCTTTGCCTGCCCGTTCGCTTTCTTTTATCATTGCGGCTACAATCTAAAAATAACGGCTTTCTCTCTCTCTCTTTATTCCTACTGGCTTTGTCTCTCTCACTCTCTTGTCGTGTGTGCGTGTGTTGCAGTGTAGGCATGTCTATACGCGTGGGCAGATAACACAAACAAACACAGAAAGGGGGGGGGGGGTGCAGGAAGATAAGGAGAGCAGAGATTCATTCATGGTCTAAATTTTACCTGTAAATAACGACCAATACCAACGAGACATATGCGCTCAAAATGTGTTTAAATATAAAGAATAACAAGCCAGTCAAATGTCCAAAGTGTCCAAAATATCCTTAAATCGTGTCTTCATGCAAGGCTCAGAAGATACATGTGGCTATTTTGGTTATTTTGGTTATTAAAGCAGCAATTTACAATGATTTGAGAATTGGAAAAATCATTGAGAATACAGCACCATTAACACATATTAACAGCTGACGTGGTCCGGGCTCGGAATATATACTTAGGCCTACTATTAAAAAAAGAAAAAAAAAAAAGTCGTGGTTATGTACACGAATCTATTAAATTACGTGCCCATTTTACGCACTGGCGTGACTGGGTTGATGGTGGAGTTTAGGTCATTGTTGGAAAATGTATTGTGATTACAGAAATGGTTAGGCCTATTTAATTCATGTATAACTCCAAAGTTGAAAAATATATTAGTTAAGTTTGCTTCCGTTGATATTAATGCACGGATTCGATATCTCCCCTCAAACTGTCTGGATAAACTGTGAACGGCTAAACTCATGTGATGTGTAAACACGCCAAACACAGGTCAGATCACAGCGGAATGTGTGCTATTCCTCCCCTCAGCCTCTCCCCTCTTCCTCTCCTCTGATCGCTCTCAGTTTGACGACATGTAATATCCAACATCTGGCCGACGCGCATGCAGCAGGATGGACAGGCAGGTCACACTGAACCGCGCAAACCCCCCTGGCGCACCTCAACCAGACTCACTGTTGAACAGGAACGCGAACCAGAACAGCCCCCCCCACCCCCACCCCCTCCCAGACGCCATAGGTTCTATAGCTGTCAGTCCATAGCCTGGTTGAGGCACAGTTAGCGGTGTCATCCGTAGGTCTTAGCTGCGAGAAACACTGGTGGAGAGGTGCAACAAGAGCCTATGAGGAAGGGGGAGAATCAGCTTCAGTGCCTTAGGGTGTTCTTCAACTAATCAGTGATACAATTTAAATGCAACATAAGTGGAAGTTTCATTATTTTGAAGATGCTCTAGAATATTTTGGCCTGCAGGTCAGCAAGAAAGGCTAGCCAGATAGCAAAACAACCGCAGTGCTTGTTTGGAAAGTTGAATAAAAAAAATAGACAGGGACTTAAAGAAGAAGCGAGGCAAGTTCTGCTCATTTTGGCAAATTGGTAAAGGACGGGAAAAAAGAGGACAAATAGGCGGATAAAGGAAGAGACAGAGGAGAGGAGCCCGGGGAATACGCAGCGCTCTGGAGAGGAAACGGCTCGACCGTAGTACGGTCTGCTATTCGGGGGGAAATTTGCAGCACAAGCGAAAGGGGGGGTGAGCGCGCGCACGCGGTGAGTTCTTTAGGGTGAAGTAAGCACCAACGAGCCCCAGACCCAGCAGTCCCCGGCAGCCTGTGCGCTGTAGGTAGGCTGTGATTGTTGGATATTTATGGCGGAGACGACTCTAGATTTATAGCTGTTCCCTAAACCGGGCGAGTAAAACGCTTTAGAGGCGTGCTAATGGACACACCGGAATTATAACTGCAAGCTCTTCCAACGCCGTGCTATACATGCTATAGTGCCATTTTGGACTCAAAACCACGACAGAAAGTTGCCAAACCGCCGGTCATTACGCACGAAATTACGTCCAAGGATTTCTTCTTCTTTATTCCGATCGTGTCCAAACAGCAGCAGATCCAGGAGGAGAGACGCGGACAGAGAGCAGGTAAGCTCCGCCGGGGATGCTTCTCGCTCAGTGTCCCGGTGTGTGTTCCCGAGGCGTCCCCATCCCCGCGCGTTCCACAGCTCGATATGTCATTAATTATCTGTGTGTGACCGTGGTCTGTGCGCCGAGGCATCCGCGGGGTGTGCCAGCTCTATTGCTAGCCAAAAGCTTCTCTTTTTACTATGCGCGTGCGTGCGTGCGTGTGTGTGTGTGTTTGCGCGTTGAAGTCAGATACTCAGAATAGGTAACGGAAAATGGCTCTTCTCTCTCCGTCCGTCTCACTCTTGTTTGGACAGAGAGGTGTGCGTCCGGTGAGTGCGTGTGCGCGTGACTGGCAGTGAATGGACCTGACAGCTAGGTGTAAAGAAAGAAGATGCATGCTAGCACTGCTGTGATTTATTATGGTGTGAAAAGATTGCTTACTCAAAGGCCCCCCCCCCCCCTTCTCTCTCCCTCTTTCTACCCTCTTTCATAAACCCCCCTCTTCCAAAAGACACAACAAGTCCACAAGTGGTTTTATAAAAACTGATTTCTCAAAAGCGAAAGCTGGCAACGTGGTTATTAATAAATGAATAATTTTACAAGAACTATATATAATTATCTAAATACTGTGGCCATGAGTCCTGAATGAAGCTTCACAGATGTGAAGAGGAAACATGAATAACCTGTTGCCTTATAATAACATATAACGCTTTATTTGTTTAGCACTATTCCTATCGGTGTGGCTCAAAGTGATGAACAACATGGCGCACATGACAAATTAAACAGAAAGAAATCAAGATATTCAATTCAGGTCAAACATTAAATCCTGAATAAACCGAATTTAACAATTCAAGGAACCCATATACGTAAAGGACAGTATTATAATGCAGGATCATCAGCGAATATTCTTTTAATCTTATCTACCTTGTCAAATGCTTAAAGGCCATGGTGATTTTGATTATAAATGTAACAAAAAGAGCTAAACTTGGCTTAAATAAGTAAGCTATACATTGTAACTCTCTGTTAGTGTGCCCCCAAGACACAATTTTTTTTAAACTATTCACCAATAGTGTGTCAGCAACACTAATGGCGCATTTTCATTGCAGGGCCTCGCACGGCTTAGTAAGGTATAGTTAGGCCTTGTTAGGACAGGCTCACTTCTCCGTTTCCATTACAGTTTAGTAGCTGGGGCAGTAACTATAGTAACGCAGTGTAGGCGGAGCCGTGACGTCATCTTCAATGCGAACCACAAAACCAACATCAGCCGTTAGCTGTTAGCACTCAGAGCTCACAGCTCCTCATATCTGTTCAGAAACTAGACAAAAGTTAAACAAGTACAAACTACAGACTGTCTGTGTCATGGCGAATACAGTCGCTGCTTTATTTATGTCTGTAGGCCGTTGTTGTGAGTGTGGACGGTCAGAGCATATACTGCGTTAGCTTAGCCAATCTCCATTTAGACAACACACATTTTAAAAGGTTTTTCTGCAGACTTGTCAAAGCATTAATTCATGGTTTTTACTAACCGGTATTAGTATGTTGTCACTTCGGCATCATTGTGAAACGTGTATTACAATTTAATCACGGTCAAATATGTTCATCTTGTTGTAGCCTAGTTGTAGCCCCCTTGCAAGCTATTCTCTCTCTCTAGTTCAGCATACTGAGCCCGACTCAGCCTGGTTGTTGGCCCGCTAAGAACCTCGATTTTATGGGCCCAGAAAAACTGTGAAATAGTACCCGCTAGCCGGTAGTAAGCTAAGTGGAAACGCAACCAAAAACGGGCCGGGCACAGCACGGCACGCTTAAACCGCGCTCTGTGCTGTATTGGAAATGCGCCATAAGACCCAACAAGTGTTTAGGACTTACAATATGGTTTCCCGTGTACTTTAGGGGTCACTAGCCAAAATATGGAACAGCTGATATCTGGGTGTCATATCAAGTATCCGGACAGCTCCTCTGGATGCTCGCTTGACCTTGGTGGTTTTCACTAATTTCCGGGCAAAGAGACTTTAAAGTCATGAAAAACCAGACCACAGCTGTGATTTAATTGATTTTTTCATACATCACTGAGAAAGTATAGGCAAAACAGCGATCAGATTAAAATAGTGTGGGAAGCGCGCCTTACACTGTCATACTGTATAAGACTGACAGCTCTGGCCCAGATCCATACAGACGCTTTCTCCTCGAAACAGGTCGAATAGCAGGCTGATCTGCTGCTGGGCCAAGTGGCCTGATTATATTACCACCCCTGGCTTCTCTTTCTGATCCATGTGTCATAAGAGGAGCATGTTGTTAGGATATTGATACAGCCTTGTTGTACTGGTACAGGTTGTTCATCACTCAGCATAATAAGGCCTCAAAAATATAAAGAAGCAACTTAGGGAAATCGTTTTTTAAGGCGATGCAAAACCACAAACGACTACAGATACTAAAGGATGCGTGCTAATGTAACTGACACATGAAGTGATCGTAATAGGTAGCCACTATATTTCCTGAAGTTTAACCCGTTGGTCACACAACAAAACCCCTGAAAAATGATGATCAGCCATTGGACAAGGTCAAGGTCAGGCTTATAGTGCTGCAAGGGATGAGGTATTTGTGTAGGTTGACCCGGAAGTTAGCATCGCAAAGGCTCCTTCGCATAAAGCATTGGGATTTTTCAATTGGATTCTGAAATATTGCAGAAAAAAATATCTTTCAAATGTAATTGCCAGATGTAAAAAAAGCTAACGCGAGGCAATAATCGAGCTACATCACAGATGCATCACTTCTCGTCTCCACTGCTAAGCTAAAGGCTGCTAATAATCCGGTGTGATGATTTATAGAAGTTTCATTAAGTCACTGGTTGGAAATTGCCTTTATAAAGCATGCGTCTAACCCAAAAAGTATTACAAAAACATTCAGTTTGTGACAAGACCTGAAGTGGTAACATGCTAACTAATTACTGGGTTTTGGGACTCATTCCTGCCCCTTCCTTTTGGCCTCCAGAGTATACCATATGAGTAACTGCTCACTATTCACAAGACATTCTTAGAGTTAAACATTGACAGGATCCCTCACACTTCTTGTAAAATAAACCGTCAGCTTTCATGATATTCATTGTTTTTTAAAATCAGAACAAATGTAAGCTGACACTGTCTATACGCTTCGATTGCAGCATATAAATACTGTTGGTTTTAAACTTGATTTTACATAGCTTTTAACACTTAGCACACACACACACACACACACACACACACACACACACACACACACACACACACACACACACACACACACACACACACACACACACACACACACACACACACACACACACACACACACACACACACACACACACACACACACACACACACACACACACACACACCACTATGCTTCTAGTGCCTGACAGACTTGGTGAGCTTGGCACTTTTTGTGCCCCAGGAGCAGAAAGGGCAAATTGACCACGTCCCTCTGAACCCCCAAACATCCCCCCGCCCCCCTCTCTCTTTCTCCTGGCGTCAGGGCTTTCTTTCAGTTGGAGGTTAAAGATTAGCATCTCTAATAAAGATTAACTCTCTGTCAAAGGAAGAGCTGAAGGCATGAGTTTCTGGTTCGGAATTGTTGGCGACACAGGGCATGCTTTTGCAGCAAGAGAGGAGGAAAGATATCGCGCTAACATGTTTGCTCGACGCATTATTGTTGTGTCCTTTAAGGTAATTAAATGTGTCCGGCAGTGGCTCAGTCAGTAGGGCTTGGACTGCATGGGAGCTGTAGGGTCGCCGGTTCAAGTCCCCGACCAGACCTAAAATATGGAGTGTGGACTGCTACTTGGAGAGGTTCCAGTTCACCTCCTGGGCCCTGCCGTGGTGCCCTTGAGCAAGGCACCAGACAACCCCCTTCCCCCCTCACTCCCATTGCTCCCCGGGCGCTGTACAATAGCTGCCCACTGCTCCTAGTAGGCCTACTACTAGGATGGGTTAAAAGCAGAGAACACATTTCACTGTGTGTGCTGTGTGACCATTAAAGAGGGGTTTCATCCCTTCTATTCTGTAAAGTTATGTCATACCTGCTTGTAAAAAGAGGCAAATGTATTCCTTTTTCAATATGGTTTGTTTCATAAATAACAATATGCACGTGACTTGTTTTTTATTTAAAGAGGAAGAAACCAGGTGTAACATAACTGAATTGGAGCGTTGATGAAATCAAAAGTTATAACCTAATGTGAATATGCTTAGTTTGAGCTAAATCAAGTAAAAATTAACCCCAAAAAAGAGGCTATGCATGTCCAAATTGGACTCATTTACTTTATTCTCATTGACTCAGCATGATGCATAACATTGCATTAAGTTTGATTCTTTAAATTTAACCTCTTAGAATTCCAATGTTTTCTCTTATTTGAACACTTCCCAAATTAACTGATTGATCGTTCAGTTCTGATTGTTGGTAAACGTGTCCAAACCAAGACCATACTGTAAACAGAATTGGTCGTCTTTGACAGACGCATGTGGCTAACCCTAACCCTAAACTCATTCAAACTGATCTTTTGTGCTCTGGGTGATCATAATGCCTCAGTTATGTGACATCTGCATCCACCAACAACATAGAAGATTTGTTCAGATGCCACAAGCAGAATGAAAATAATATGTTCAAATAAGAGGATGCATATCCTAACAGCAGAAAATGCCTGTCCTCTAACATGCTTCATTTCACCGTCCGGTGTACAACAATATGTAAACTGTCCAGTGTCAGTCTTTAGACACATGGCTGTACGCATCAATAGAGGTTTTGAAGCCTAGACTGGTTGTAAAAGGAAATACACATTTTTCTCATCAGTACATATTGGGGGAAATTAGATTATAGTTAAAAATGCAAATTATGTAATTTTTTACTACTAGAGCTATCTTAATCAAAATAATGGGAAAAGCTTGAGTTTGTGTTGTGGTGAAGCAGCATGTGATGATTGCAGCTTTAGCCCTGAGCTGATTTTGGTTGGGATACCTTCAGTGTGGATGGTTAAGGAGGTTTTTACCCTCTCCTCTCATTAAAAGCTGCAAAAACACTGAACCAAGCAGTTTTATGTAAAGAATCGTTGTTTTTTCCCCGGACGCTCTACTGCTGCCGCTGAAGTTTGCTCAGCTTGTTTTTCTCGGATAATTTAAGAGTCAGACGTTAGAGGTTTTTACCCGGAGCCGAAATCATCCACTGAGGTCTCCTCCTCTCCGAAAAAAACGGAACTGATGATTAAAACATTTAGAAAGGCTAATTAACACAGTTTCAAGAAAAACATCTGTGTTTTCTTATTGCAGTTTGGTGGGCTAAATGCTAATGTTGGAACAGCTTGTTTCTCTGATAACTTAAGATGCAGAAGTTCAAGAGGTTTTTAACCAGAGTATAATAATAATAATATAATTAAAAACAGAGGTCTGCTCCTCTCCTCTGGTATCAAGTGGTAAAAACAGTGAATAAAGCAGTTTCATGTTCAAATCTGTGTTTCTCCCTGCTTGCTATTCGGCTTCCGCTAACAGCTTGTATATGACTGAAATCTTGAAAACATTTATAAAAGTCATTTTCTGACAGCTATTGGCAGACAATGCATGCTCAATGGAGATAGGAAACCATTGCAGGACACCAGTTGACTGTTGACGTTACCTTTATTTAAATTACAGATTGCCGAAAACATTTGTGATTAAAAAAGTATACAACTTCACAAAATATAGGTTGTATTTTAAGAACTTGCATGCGGTTTAGCCTAAAATGAAATGTTTAAGAATTAAAATATTTGAGTGTGTTAGGTTTGAGTTTAGGGTTAGGTTTGAGTTTGGTTAATTGTTCAATTAAATACAAATACTCTTCAAGACAAGTTGTCAGTGCAGAGATAGGTAATTGTTTTATTATAAGCTTGGGCTTTAATTCTGTTGCATTATATAACTTATTACTGAGTATATCTGCCGCTGTGTGGGCAACAAACTGAAAAGCCTTAATTGCTCTGAGACCGACACTTTACTTTAAAAAACTGGAAAGCCAGGAACATCTCCCTCTCAATTCCTCTCTCTGAAAAGCGGTGTTGAAACTTGTTTGTCGTTGGCTCAGATCAGGAGGCAGGAGATGAAATGTGTTTCAGAAGAGATTGTCGTCGCTTGCCCTTTTGGTGAGGCTGTTGGTGATGATGCTGCATGGCCGTTCACCCTCATTACACTTCAAGGAAAGCTTCAGATGGACTTGATGATAAATGGATGGATGGATATTGACTGAGATTTAGGGAAGCAAACTGTGATGGAAATGGGTGCTATGGTGGCTTAAAAAGGTCAACAATCCAATGCAGGGACTGACTTGAGCAAAGGGGAAGGAGAGACAGCAGATTTAGTGTTTTCCTTTTTTCTAAGTTTGTTTGTTTAAGTCAGCAGTTTGTCAAGTGTTTGTTAGCCAATGTATTTCTTATGAGAAAATGTAGTTCCCGAGAAAAAGCTGCAGGGGAAGTTGAACCTAATATATATATTTTTTAAACGTAATACAATTGCTTTCAACCAACCTGTGAAATTTGAAATAATAATAGGCTACGTTTAATTAAAGTCAACATTCAGTTGTTTCAGTGCAAGTACATGCACTCTGAATGTGAAGGTTTTCCTATGTGGCTTTATTGGCATTGAAGTGGGACTGGAACAGGGGATTGAGCTCCTGGAAAACGAAACGTGATTCCAACCCGAGATCATTTGAGAGGAACGTCAGTGGAAATGACGTCACGTCCAGAAATTGGATACACATGGGGGGATGTGTCCAACAGATAGTTTGTTTGAGGCCAGGAAATGTGAAAATCTGTTAAAGGTATTACTATTAACTTTTTGTATTGTTATTATATAATTACTACAACTATCTCCAGGAGTTCTGTTGAGTCAAAGAATGCTCCTTGTTATGTCAATAAGTCTAAAGAAATGCAGTATTGGCTGCATGAAACTTGTTCTCCTGACTATAGACTGTATTTAAAATGTAAGCTAATGGAGCTCTAACACTGTGTACTGCAACATCAAATATAGAATTTTAGTCTGAAAGAAAAGAAATCAACCAGTTTTTAATCAGTATGGAAACAAGCTACATGCAAACATATATTTAAGGTGATAATATTGCACTCAGTATAATTACCACATCAATGCTTTTAGTTTGAGCTGATAGAGAACACTTCAGGAGACGGTGGTTTACATGTTTGTCCATTCTGCTGTTTTACATCTCCAACACACACCAAAACCAATCCTTGGCTCATATTGAAAGTAAAATGTATTTTCATTAAATCCTGTCTTAATTGAAAGGATACCGATTCAAGGATCGGAGCTAGAACATTAAAAAGCCATTTTTCAGCACTTGGCCAGTGGGTGGATCATAAAAAAGCTGAGCTATTGCTCCTTCAGGTCAAAAGTCACGTTTGGAGAGCAGTGCGTCGATATAACAGTGAGTGCTCGAGTGTTGCTGTAATACCACAGGATACTTTTTACACCATCTGTAAAATAGCAGCGATGATACTGAAAGGTTTGTGTGTGTGTGTGTGTGTGTGTGTGTGTGTGTGTGTGTGTGTGTGTGTGTGTGTGTGTGTGTGTGTGTGTGTGTGTGTGTGTGTGTGTGTGTGTGTGTGTGTGTGTGTGTGTGTGTGTGTGTGTGTGTCTGTGTGTCTCTGTGTGTCTCTGTGTGTTTGTGTGTGTGTCTGTGTGTGTCTCTGTGTGTGTCTCTGTGTGTGTTATGCAGGCCGGTGACAGCACCACCAGTCGAGGCAGAGATAAGAGCAGGGAGTGGTGATAACGTTTGTCCAGGTCATGTGAGACTTTAAAATGACACCACAGCAGAGTGTAGCATTGTAAATCCATCCAAATCCATCTAACTAAGGATTTAACGTCTCAAAAAACGGTACAGTCTCAAGTTCCTTTGAAAAAAAAACGTGCTTAATTTGATTAAATATACTTTGGAATGGTGTTTTCCAATCCAGTCGAGTCCAATACACATTTGGTTAAATTACTCACGGACAGACCCTCTGCTGCTTCCGCATATGAATGTGCCATTACTTCATGATTTCAAACTTTCACTTTATCTATCCTGAGAAAAAAACAACTCTTTAGATTCAGGATCCTGATCCAGGATCTCATGTGAATCCCCCTCTCTCCCTCTTCCACTCAAAACTTGGCTCATCAGCTGTTCTGGGGCCCTGGAGGCGGCCTCCTCCCTTTGTCTCGGCCTATGGGCTAGCTGGCTAAGCTAGTCGGCCCCTGCATCACTTTCTGGGTAACTTTAGACTAGTGCACTCCTGCTCCGGAGCGCAAAGTTCCGACTGACCCGCGGGGCTAAAGGGGGGACGCAGGGAAGGAAACCCCGGTCGGTGCTGTAAGGAGATGGACGGCAGCCAGAGCTGTGCGTGAGTGCGTGCGCGGAAACATTAAGTGACTTTATAGTAGTAGGAGTGGAGGTGCTGATGGTGGTGGTGGTGTAGGCTGGTACGGGGAGGTCGGGGGATCCTTGCTTTTGATTTATGTGTTTGGGGGAAGCTGTCAGGAGCAGAAACAGAAGCAGGAGATTTTATTCCAGCACTTTAATAACATTTATCAGCAGCTATGCAACAACACGGACAGCCCTTTTCATCCTGCGGTCTTGGATACTATTATACAATTATTCAATTTACCTTTAAAGGATGTTTACCACCACGGATGGATGTGGGTCCGGCCCGGGAAGCGTTCTCCCGCTCTGGGTGCTCTGGATATACCCGGGCTGGAGCTCTTCATGGTGTCCGGGTTTTCTCTCTGAATCAGGCTGGAGTTATTTATGGGCCCCATGGATGCAGAGCCGCTGGGAAACAGCTGTTCTCCTCATGGGCCGCTTCTCATTTTTGCTTGCTCGTGCGGCCGTTTGGCAACATTTGGGATTGTTTTGCTCATTTGTGATTGTTATGGATTTGTTCAGTAGTCAATTGGAGAGTTTATGGGTGTCACACTAGGCTTTGGATTATATTTATTGTGCTTTTTGAACTTCAAAATAATCCGAATAATATGTGTTCGATTGTAATCATTTCCACCCTTTGTGCTCGGCGTATTAAAGCACCACTTAATGTGTTAACCACTCCACCACAAAGTTCATCCATTAAGTTATTAATATACAAATAATTAAGTAAGCAGCCTGTTTCATATTTTAAACTTTTATATTATATTTTAGAAATATCAAACTATATTTACTTATTTCTGAAGTAGCCTAATTCCACAACATTTAATTTTTAGATTATTTCGATTCTTTCTGCCTCTATAGCCTACTTTCTGACTTTGATCTGGATTACATTTTTCCTTGCTAGTCTAATTGTTTTCCATCAGCAGGCAGAGCAGATATGCACACGGTTTTTAAAACGAAGGGGAAACACGGTGAATATGAAAGGATGTAATATGATAAGCAAAATCAATAACATGTCAGATCACTCCACCCAGCCCTTATTCCTCTCTCTGCTCTTATTGCTTTTATTCCGGGAAATCACCAGGAATAATTTAGGTCAGAAATACCTGTCAGCAGTTGACCGTTCGATTAGACTACAACAGATTCTGTGCACTGTATCAGATTTTAGCGAGACCTTCTGATTGCATCTCTCTATTTTTTATCCAACCTTTTTCCCCCTCCCTTCCCCTTTCCCCCAGTTCTTAGGAGCTTTCTGGAAGCCGTTTTCTGCCATCACAATATCAGAAAATAAGAGGAAATCTTTCGGTGAGTGCTACTTTTTTTTTTTTTTGGTGATGCTATACAATATGAGGAAGATGTTTACGGCATGTGAATCTGCAGTGACCGTTAATAGACTTTCGAGGATGTGAATATCGATCACAATCTTGGTTATGCAGAATTATTTAAGAGCATATTATTAAATCTGACAAAATTACAGCACATCTTAAAATGGGGACGGTGATTTTTTTTAGGGTTTTTAGAGCGCACCTTATAGTTCTTGTGCGCGCAGTCTTTGTATGATGGTGCCATGTTTTACGCCTTTGTCCAACACTAGATATTATAATTTTTGAGTCATAATTATTGTTAATATTCTACTTTTACATTTTGATGCAAGATATTATAAATCCAACGATTACAGAAAAACTAAAGCAGATAATGAGTGTATACATGTTGGTGGTTCTGTCCCATTAATAGGCGATTATATCATTTGTTTCACAGCCTGAATTTGTAGAGATGGGAGATGAATGCATGGGAAATGTGTATGTGTTTGATTGATGAAAAATCATGTCATGACATGTGCTAATGTAATATGATCCAGAGGATGACTTCATCATTTGATGCGACAGTTATTAAAACAGCGCTTATGACCCCCACCACTATACCGGTATTATCAACCTAAGAACAGTTTAACAGGTCACAGTCAAAGAAAAGTGATTTTCTTTCAGAGCACACAAACCTCACAAATACTGATTCAACCATCAATAGTATGAAATATTGTAGCCTAAATCAAATCGAATTTTATTTATATCTAGCCCAATATCCCCACAACACATTTGACTCGTGTCTTCTGTTGTTTTTGTAGATAGATCAATAAACATGAATGAAAGTAAAAAGTTATAACATAATAATAAATGAAGGAAAAAAACACAATTGAAATATAGACAATCCTATTGACACAATGGTAAGGCTAAATAAAAAAAAAATATATAGGACCCAGGAGTTCAAGGTAAGCCTGAGAACGCACTTTTTTTGTTTGTTTAAAAAACAACATGCTTTAACCATTAAAGCAACACCTTTCCGCACAGTGCGTAAAATAGGCTTTTAAAAAATAAAATAAAAGTCCCGTATAGGAAATTCCTTTGTGTCATCTTCCGTGGCCTAAATGCCTGATGTCCTGGGGGAGAAAAGCAAAATTGAAAGAGGATTTCCATTCCAGAGAGTTTCAGTTGTGAAACCCAATACCCGTGACTCAATCCGAAACACGGAGCCTTGTATCATGCCTTCCAAGGAAAATAAAGCAGAAGCTCCGGCATGATTTTGCAAGTCAACATGTAATCCTCTGCTGATTTAACCACGTCTCTTCACACACTGTTGCTCAGTAGGAGGAGAGAAAAAAATACAGAGACAATAAAATAGCTGATTAGTGGTTTGGTTAATAAGTAATGGTGTTGTTCAGCAGCAGTTAGCAGATCCTTTAGTCCTCACAAAGGATGGTTTGAAACTTGCAGACAGACACATTTCAGGATCCCACCTTCCTCCTACACCGAGCTCATCCTCTTTCAGCAGCCCACAGCAGTGCTATCTGTTTAAAAGTTGGCTGTTTACACACACACACACACACACACACACACACACACACACACACACACACACACACACACACACACACACACACACACACACACACACACACACACACACACACACACACACACACACACACACACACACACACACACACACACACACACACACACACACACACACACGTCGCTGCTGGGTGCGAGAAAACTCATAAATCTTACCATAAACGACAGGGGTAGCGTCCTGTCCTGAATAATACAAATAGAGGGAGTGGATATGTGTGCTATGACAATATAGGGAACATTTATAGTTTCATTTATAGGCTTTTCTCTTTCCCTCTGGGTTTTATGATCACTTTTGCTTCCTTTTTAAGTCACATTTTTCTGCTAATCTTGTTGCACCTTGCCCCTGTCTCCGATCGTATTTCCCTTTATGAAGACCTTGAAGTGCACTTTAAGTCATGCATATTCGTTTTACTCTTTAATGGAAATGTTACATTGTTTATGTACCTTAATGTATGTCTCGCTCACTGTGACCTCCTTTTCTTGTTTATTTAGCCTACCATATTTTGTGACTATGCAGCAGCAGCGGGGGACAAGGTGTTGACATATTCGGGAGGGGGGGGGTGGCACGGAATGAGCTGCAGAAGGGGCTCTGTAGATAAAATGGTCATACAATTTAAAAAAGTCTAATTTCCTGGCAAAGTGGAAACAAGATCTTCTCCCACTGCCTGTAAACATGCCTCCACATGATATCAAATGAATTTGCCAAATTGCCACAAACAGTGACTCTTAAGTGATTGGCCTACCTCCTAAATAACACTAAACATATCATCTATGTCTGCACTCACTTAACTTATGTATCTGGCTCTTTAAATGAATATGATTACAGTAAAGTATTATTTACATTTCCAGTGAAAGTCAAATGTATTGTTAGCCATTCGTTAAATATAATCAATTACCATATTTTGATGCAAGCCTTCACAATGCCATCGAAATAGACAGTAAAGGCATCAGCTGTCAGCTTTAACCACTTTAGTTTGGCACAACAACAAAAAAGATCTTAATTATATTCTGAGGTTAGCCTAGCCTACTTGTAAGAATGTGTATTTATTATTGGCCTACTTTGTTTTCTTAATGTTAAGAGGCATAGTTGGTAAGATTGAACTTTGTATAGACCTATCTATCAATTGTAATCACATGGTATAGCTGAGTTTAAACAACCCAAACCACGACCTCCTCAGCAAGAAGTCCTGCCAGCTCCTGATTGGAAATACAAATATGGCTGATATAGACCCAGTTGTGGGCTGTTTGTTGACTGGTTATGGAACAATTAGGATTTGAAAGGCTATCAATTAGTGTTGCCACGTGAAAAGAAGCTCCATGCTTTATGCCTGGCTGCAGCCTGGTAGCCTATATTAGCATAATGTGAGAGTGACGCTCAGATGTTTGATGGGGGAATCAACGCGTCCGCGAGTCAAGCCCCGTTATTTCCTCCGTTACCCCCGTGAGCGTTACCCGGGCTGATTGTCAACATGATGAGAACACCTACTGGGAAACTAGCACCACCATTAGCCTACTCCTAGGCCGGCTGCAGACTGCCAGTGTGGTGTGGAATAACGGCTTCCAGAGACCGAGGAGAGAGCAGGTTACACACCGAAGACAGAGAAGAAGACGCTTAGGCGGGAAGACGGAAAATAATAGCTCGCGTACAACCCAAACATGCAATGGGTTGACATGTTGTGGCGGGGCAGCTGCTCACAGGCTGTGCGAGAGCTAAAAAAGTGAAACATTTGAGGCCATTGTTAACAGCCAGCAGCGGTGCAGGCAGCGCTGGTGCTGGGGCGGGAGGGTGGGGGGCGGGGGCGCGAGCTGGCAGCAGGCAGGCTCCCGGTAAGCCTGAGCAGCTCGTGCGCTAGCTTGCCTGCCTGTAGCCCATTAGCTACACCGAGACCCGTCTTTTAATTCGCCCCCCCCTCATCATTCACTTCTGGGCACCGTCGCTCTCTCTTATCCGACAGCCGTTCATGCCACACGGTCTCCGGCGCGAGCTTGGTCCGCCGCCGCTGTCAACTCCAGGAGGTGTTGTGGTGCTCGCGCTAGTGTCGAGACAGCAGCGGAGAGAAGAAGAGAAGAAGAAGAGGAGAAAACGAAAGGGAACGCAAGCGGATTTGTTATTAATTCAGTCTTTTATTATTTGTTATTGATTAACCTGCGTGAGGACTAATCTGTAATGCGGTGTTGCTGGGTCCGTGCCGGACTGGACCGGGACCGCCGGGGCTAGAAAAGGTAAGCAGCCTCACCGGCAGGCAGCAGGCCAACAAAGCAGAAACACGGAGTTAGTTCGCTGTGCACTTTGAGTTGCTGGCTCAGTGATTTATGGCCCGTATGACTTCAATCCCGGTTCAAGAAGAGTTCACAATGCTTTAAGCTGCCGCAAGCAGCCCCCCCTCTTCTACCGGCCTTCCAACTCTGTCCTTTTTCTTTTTGTGCCTCTCATTTCTCCCCTGCTCCTCATTTAGAGCTATTTATTTACATCATATTTGCTGTTTTGGATGGACTACTTGTGCCTGGTATTTATCGGCTACCTATTTCTCTCCCACGGCCCTCCTTTTTTATTATTATACTATTTTATTCCACACTTTGTGATGCTGTATTTGGATTCATATTCACTGTTTGTAACAACAATAGCTCTGATGTGGCCAATCTTTTATTGTTTCTGGCCTCTCTCTCCCCCCTCCTCCCTCTCTCTGTGTCTGTTAATGGGATAAGGAATACGTGGACTGTCCAAGTTAATGCATTCTCTCTTTGAGCTTCTCATGGCAGGCGCCATTTGTAATTTTATATCCCAGGATAAAACACAGACACTGGACACCACAGGCTGACCTCTCCATCTCTCCCTGTTGTTTTTGTTTGGGTGGCTGTTTCTCTTTCAGTGTAAGTGGATTATTCGGGGAGGAGTCTAGTAAAGTTGGTGATTGTAAGCTACAAGCAAGAGCCACAGACATTACGTGTCCCGTTTAATGGCAAAGCAGCAATATGATTTAATAACATATTCCTCCTACACTCAGTGCCACGGCCTCCCTCCCTCTCTCCCTCCTTGGGACTATTCCTCAGAGTAAATAATTAGGATTCCAGCTTGTCTCCCAGAAAGATAAATGGCTGACATGTGTGACGTGCTGAGAGCTAGAGTAGGGCTGGACTGTCTAATCACCAAAAAGAAGAATCGTGGGCTAATCTGCATTTTTTTAAACGAACGAACATATTTGTAAAGGCTAGTTTGCACAATTCCATCACAATAGGAAAACATTTGCACCTTAAATAATCTATTTTTCGCATTCAAATAAATCAAAAACGGCATCTGTTTGATTAGCAAACGAAACATATGTTAACCTTACAATTAATTACATTGTAATGTTAATTAATTGGGTCGGCCTTGTAAATGTTACATTAAATATTATTTAAGAAATATTTCATATAGCCTAGGCCTCGTGCTCTGCTGTTAAAAAAAACAAATCAAAAATAGCACGAGCCATTTGCTACAAGTAGACAACTTTTAAAGTTATTTTTTTTAACGTAGGCCTATTTCTTTTCAACGTAATGGTCTCACGTTATTTTTGTCACACACTTCAGCTGGACACTTCACTGTAGTTTGGTGGCTACTAGCTTAATATCTGTGTTATCTGAACACATTAGCCTGTTAGCTGTAGCTAGCACACAGCGGCTCAGTGAGTGTCAGATGGCAGATCTTCTTCTTCTTCTTCTTCTTCTTCTTCTTCTTCTTCTTCTTCTTCTTCTTCTTCTTCTTCTTCTTCTTCTCCTCCTTCTCTCCAAATGATTGCCAGGTGCTCTCTCTGCCTGATACCCGGCCACAGGCCCACCCCGGCGGTGAGGCAGATAGGAACCCTATCGGGGCTCACGGCTGGTTTTTTCTACTTGTCCTCTTTTTCTCGGGGCCGTGATAGAGCACTCGACACTAATGAATCACTGACTCGTGAAGCTTCTTCCTGGCTGTCTTGCTGTCCTATCTGTCCATTGTTGGCCTGTTTTGTACCCAAGTCCAAGTGTTTATTTTTGTATTCTTGGAAGAGTCTAGGAATTATTGACCCCGATTCAACCTTCCTTTGCCTTTAAACAGTCAGAAATCCTTTATTCGTTTACAGCGTTATAGCCTACATCTCAATAAAGCATTTGGTGTAGCCTTTATTATTATAAATCACGTGCAATAATATGCGTTATTTCTACTCAAACATGATGCAGGAGTATGTTGTTATTGTGTTTCCGGAGACTCTGTGAGTGAGGTAACAGCCGAGCAGACGGAAAACAGTAAATCATGTGTGGAAGGCAGAGGTTGACAGAAATAGGCTACCTACATCAGTCACAAAGGAAATATATACAGGCCACATAAACTGCCGCCATTACACAACGAAATGTCACGTTCAGCCTGAATAAAAACAGACACGGTGGGGTAGTGCTTTATTATAAAAACATAATTCTCACTGAAATTAAATGATCGAATAATACAAATGGATTACTTATAGTTATGTTAAGTAGTGAACACGGTGTTATTCCATTTTTATTTTTAAATTGAAAGGTGAAGCACTGTCATTATTCTTGGATTACATGATGGAACCGAAAAATAATTAGTGATAGATAATAATAACAATAATAATGTATAAGTATACTTATACTTAACTATTAACCAGGATTCATAATATCATTAAATGGGCAAATATGTTACTTGTAATTGCTAAGTTTGTAATAATTATAATAATATTACAATTAGGATTATAATATGAATAATAGCAGTAATAATAATAATAATAAAGCTGCATCATTTGAAAAAAGACATAAACAAAAACGAAATAACAATAACAATGGTATTAATAATAATAATAATAGTAATGATAATACCACATTTAAATAATACAACAAATAATAATAACATGTAATGTGTGCATCACTGTGAATAAATTATTGTGTGTGTGTTAAATCATGTGTGTGTGTGTGTGTGTGTGTGTGTGTGTGTGTGTGTGTGTGTGTGTGTGTACGTGTCTTTGTTAATGTGTGTGTGTGTGCCTCCTCCATCAGAGCATCTGCAGGCTGTGCACTGGGCTCAGAGGGGAGGGGGAGGGTAGAGGGGGGGTGAGGAAAGAAAAGCAGTGGTTTCTATTCATGTCATGGTGCCTTTCATGGCGGAAGATGGATTTATCTCTCTCATTTCTTCATTCTGCCTCTCCTTAACCTTTCAGGTCAGATTGCAGGAGACCGTTGGAGAGACACCGTCACGTGACCCCCGGTACCAAATGGTCTTCCGGCAGTGGCTCTCAACAAGGACCGGAGCACAAGACCCCACTTCTCTCAGAAATGCAGAAGACAACATACTACGACAACTCCTCTGCACTTTTCGGTGGCTACTCGTCCTACCAGGTGCAGGGGGCAGCGGCAGCCGGCAACGGCTTTGGGGGCTACGATGCACCGGTCCCAGTGTCCCACCACCAGCCGGCCTTCCAGTCAGCCCCCCATCTGGACGTGGATTCGTACCAGCGCTCTGCCTGCTCTTTACAGTCACTGGGCAGCAACAGTGGCCATCAGCAGCAGCAGCTAGCCAAGACCAAGGAGCTGAATGGCAGCTGCATGCGGCCCAGTTTGCCACCTGAGCACCTCCCTGGCCCCCAGGTGTCCCCCCCACTGCCCCCCAACCCCAGCAGCAGTAGTACTGGGGCTCTGCAGCCAGGGGGCAGTGCCGGGGCCTCCTCGCTCACTAAATCAGGCCCCAATAAGTCGTCTAATTCCTCTTCCTCCACGTCATCCTCCACGTCTTCCTCCTCCTCTTCGCTGCCCCCCAACCCGACCATGTCCAAGCAGATCTTTCCCTGGATGAAAGAGTGTCGACAGGCAACCAAGCAGAAAAACTGTTCGCCCAGCAACAACTCTGGCAACGGTGTGTGAGACCGCACCTGTCTCTGTCTCTCTGTCTGTCTTTGCTTTGATTTCCCCCCATAGCCTCACTGAAACCACATGCAGAATACTAATCCCCCCTACACCAAACTCTCTCTCCTCATCTCCCCCTTCCTCGGTTCCTTATGTCCTCCTTCTATTTCATTTTCCTTCCTCATTAGCGCCTCTTTCCTATTATCCTGCCTTCGCCTTCCAATCACCACACCCCTCTTTCCTCACCTCTCTTATCAACATCCTCTTTCAAGCCACAGATCCCCAAGGATTTAAAAAGGTTTCTCAGACTGTTATAACAAAACAGGTTTCCACAGGCAACCGGTCATGTTGGTTATCAGTAGCTGGGGAGTGTGTCTGCTCTGATCCAAGGTCATCCTCAGCATCTAATCCGGCTTTAAGGTGAACAAAAGTGACTGGTGAGCTAGATTCACTATAAAGCTTTTTTCATCTCCCTGAGAAAGTATGATCAAATGGAAGCTGAAAAGCTTGAACCTAAAATTTAAATTCTGCTACACACTTAGTTAACTGAGTCTTTTGATGACTCAAACATCAATAAAGTACCTGAATGTTCTGAGCAGTAAAATAGGCCAAAGGTCAGAGGCATGGCACCATACAAGTGATCAGCAAGAGAATACAGTAAATATACACTATATATTCATTCATATTTCATTTTTTAGGAAGAGGATGGTTAGTTTATTTTAATGTATGTATTGTACCAACAAAATATTTTCTTCCAATATTTGCCAACAAAAAAGAGCACTTTGTTTTCTAGGAGATCCATAATGAACACTGAGCTGTATGTCTGTATGTAGGGCAGAGGGGCTGGAAACAAGGACGCCTGGTTTTCAATCCAAGAAACACACCGAGCAACACCTCTTCATCTCACCGATACCAACCAATGAGCACTTTGTATCATTTTTATTTCATCACTTCATCTTGTAAAAACAAATAATTGTTTGTTTTTTTAGAGGGAGCAGCATGATAGAACCATTTATTGGCAAACAAAAAGCCTGGTGCAGATTTCCCTGAGGCTTATCATCATAATGAGGCTGGTTCCATCATGCCTGCATGGAGATCTTTACTAAACCTGTGATGGGTGTGACAAACTGAATCAGCACAGACACACAGCACGTGGATACACTGCTCTTCATCCATACACAGTTTGACATAAATCTCCCCTTAAAACCACCAGCGCTGCAAAGCACAACAAGGAAACCGTAAACATTTGAGAAAGTTGCATCTAGGATAAACAAAGTAATTGGAGGAGATATAGATCTGGTGTTCCGACAGTAATTAGTCAAATCTTGCGTAGAAGGACCTAAAAGTAGAACTGGATAAAGACACAATCAATGACAACTGATCAGTGCATCTTCCTTCATCACTTACCTTCCTCATCACCTCCTACACCCTCTGGTTATCACTTGCCTTCTGATTGCTCTCTCTATCTCCTTTTGGCACCTTTTTGGTAATCCACAGATATTAACAGAGTGAATTTAAATGTCATGTACGATAACAGATGAATAGATCTTTCAGAGAGAGGAAGAATGACGTTTGCACGTTTGAAATGAAAGATATTAGCAATGGGGAAGAATACAGCATGATGAATCTGAATATCATGTCTGATAACAGGAAAAGAAAACAGTCATTGAGGCAGACAGATCTGTTATTAGAATTGGTAGTTATCAATGAGAAAAGAATATGTTGTGCCATAATGAATATAAGTATTAAGAAAGCTTTCAGATGACTGGGAGGAGAGTTGGAAAGAGATTAGTCTGTTTATTAACGAGAATTTGATACAATCCTTTTGAGAATGTCCCCGTTCTGTGATGCCCCTTTCACACCAACATGGTTCCAGGGCCTTTTCGCAACTAGAGCCTGATAAACACCGGTTTTTCCTGTTCACACCGCGGCAGAGCCGGTTCTAAGCACCGAAAACCGGTGCTTACCAAGCACCAAAATTTTTTCGGTCTACAAGCAAGAACCGCATACGTCACGCTTACGTCGGGTCAGGGGCGGGATCAACCTGAGCTAACAGTTTATGGCGAGTACGGCAAATGAAAGTTGTAACAAGCAGTAACGCTGAGCAAAGTGACGAAAACGCTTATTAAAAAAAACCACAATTTATAAAGTCAGGCAACACTAACCAGGCTTCATGTGATTCTGTTTATTTGTACCTTACTTTGACCATCCGTTTGCTGTTATTGATCATTGTGGAGAGCAGGCAGACGTTTTGTTTTGTATTATAGCAGCTATCAGATGGAATCAATACATGGGCTGCACAGGTTGTCGTGTCCGACTATCACAAGTAGAATCATAATGAAAAATACGCCGGTAAAATGTGCCTGTAGAAAACGGCTTATGCCGCAATAGGATAGCAACAAGTAGTCAAGTAGTCAATTTAGCTTCGGTTGCTATGCTAACATCATCCATTTTATACCAGAGAAACTTTCATAACAGCGTTGTGATGCCAAACAGCGAGCAGCACTGCAGCGGTCGGTAAATGCCGCTGAAACACATTAATAAACAATGAACCACGGAACTCTAGAGAAAAGTACAAGGGTTGAGAAGTAGTTATTTAATTTAATCTGGCTCCGTATGATTAAAAGCAACATGATCACAACCTTGATTCTGCCTTTGAGCCGCTTATGCTCTTAATACGTGCTTCGTATTCGCTCCCTTTGCACAACAATACTGTGAGAAGATGAGATATAATTCATTGATCTCAATTTGGGATCTGTTTATGAATGGAGGACCCTTTAATGTTTTGAATATTTACCAGGAGTGGGGTTTGAACCCACGAGGGCATATCCCCATTGGATCTTAAGTCTGGCGCTTTAACCACTCGGCCATCCTGGTTATTTATCACACAACTTCCTGTGTCCAACACTTTTCCTTCATATTAGCTCCCTTTGTGCTTCACAAACACTTCCTATGCCCTTAGCATTCACTTAACTTGTTCTTCCAATGCACTTACGATTCAACATGCAATTTTACTTTGCATGCACTTAACATGCCTAATATTGTTCTTCCACTATCTATACGCTGCACTTCCAATGTTCATCATTATGTTCTTTCTATGTGCTTCTTACCCTTTTACCAATAGGCTTTCCTAACCCTAACCATCTAGTGTACCAGTTACCGCTGCACACCAAATAAACTATATGTGCCTGTTTGTTAGGTATGCAATAGCTACAATTAATTTTATGGAACTTATTATATTAAGGTGTTGGAGGATGTGATTATACTTCAAGGTGTTTTATTTACTCTACCCTTATTGATATATTTGGGGTTGGAGATAATATTAGAAGCACCCCTCAGAGCACCAAACTGCAGCCTCCGAAACAGCCGAGCAGTTGAATCAACAGCTCTCAGATTTCAACAAAAACTGAACACCATACCCTTCAGGCAGGACTGTTGCATAACGTGAACCTGACTGACTAGCAACAGAGCGTAGATAATCCGGTTTATCAGGCAGCTTCTTCACAACCTGACTGATCAAACAGTGACGCTTGTTCCTATTTGTACTAATGTTGCTCCTTCCAAGAGCTCAGCAGTTAAACCTTTCCATTTTGTATACAGGCTTCTTGCAAACTTTTAAGATCTAAACTTCTTTTGTTAAATATTTAAGCCAACATTATTTTTCTGTCTTTTCTTATTGTTAGAGTAAAAGGGCATGTGTGAAAGGGGCTTAACAATAGTCAGGACAACCCGTCTGTTGTAAGGTGTACAATTTTTGTTACTTGCTGCCAAATTATTTGAAGCACCTTGCAAGAATTTCTTTTGAATAATTTCTTTGCGGAAATAATGAAAATATTTGAGGATAACCATAGATTGTGACGGATAGCCAAATATAATCTAGTTGTATTCCTATTAACACACCAAGTCATTATAGCAGCGGATTACTTTGATGTTAATGGACTCAATGGCCTTAATAACAACATTGTTTCCTTCTGAAAAGAATGTATACATTGGCATTTTGAAAACTAATGTACATGTATTTAGTGGTAACAGTTGAAGTGTATGAGCAAATCTCAATATTTTCCAGCTGTATTAGTAGTTAGTTTATACTAGGGTAACTAGTATCACATACATGTGGTGAGAAGCGTGACTGCAGCTGCTGACTGATCAGCTCACAGTCTTCAGCTGCAGCTGCTGGTGCTGTGGGGGGTTTGTCTTTTCTGCTAAGATGCAATTTAGCTGCCCTCGGCCAGTGTCTCTTAATAACTGCCACTGTTATGAAGTGTTGACAACTAATATCAGGGGATAATTCAGCCAGCGCCTGGACCCCCCTCTGCTTTATTAAGAAGCTGAACGCTTTCAATTTCCTCCAACATGCAGCCTGAGTGGCTTTATTCTCTCTTCCTTTAGGCTCTTTTCATCTTCCCTTTACCTGTTTCTTACTATATCCTGCTTTTTGCACATTTCCACTCCTCTTTTGCACATTTCTCCCATTTCCATTTTTTTCATTTCCAAGGCCTTTGGTGCTCCCTTGTTTTTGTTTTTGCTTGTATCTTATCAATATCATTATGCCATTTTATATTGACTTGCCCTTTCTCTGTTCAACCCTTGTTCTTCTCTCCTCAGTATCAGGAGGAGCAGAGAGTGGCAGCAGTGGGGAGAAGAGTCCCACCAGCGGGTCGTCAGCCTCGTCTAAGCGGGCCCGTACAGCCTACACCAGCGCTCAGCTGGTGGAGCTGGAGAAGGAGTTCCACTTCAACCGGTACCTGTGCCGGCCGCGCCGCGTGGAGATGGCCAACCTGCTGAACCTGTCCGAGCGGCAGATCAAGATCTGGTTCCAGAACCGACGCATGAAATACAAGAAGGACCAGAAGTCCAAGGGCCTCAGCTCCAGTTCCGGAGGGCCCTCACCTGCTGGCTCCCCCCCCCTGACCATGCAGTCCTCCGCCAGCTTCCTCAACTCCATGCACCCTATGGGAGGGGGTGGGGCGGGCTACGACGTCCCATCTCCGCCATCCTTCGGCAAACCCCACCAGGGAGTGTCCTACTCCATGTCCACTGCCTACTCCAACGTCCCCATGAAGGGCTGCCCCCCCCAGCATAAGTACGGCTCCCCAGACCCGGACTATGGCGACCCTCACCACGGCATGGCCAGTAACGCTGGCTACGGAACTCCCAACAACATGCAGGCCAGTCCAGTGTACGTGGGGGGGGGCAGCTATGTGGAACCCATGCCTGGCTCTGGGCCCTCCATATACGGGCTAAACCACCTCGGCCCCACGCCACCCCACCACCAAAACATGGACTACAATGGTGCAGGGCCCATGTCGGGCGCCAACGGGCACCATGTGGGTGGAGGGGGCCCCCCGGGCCCCTGCGACCCGACCCCCCACCAGACGTACACCGAGCTGTCGGCGCACCACACCTCGACTCAGGGCAGAATCCAGGAAGCACCCAAGCTCACTCACCTGTAGCAGGTTTGCAACAACACGACAACGTAGGAAGACGACAGACTAACAGACTAACTAACATGTGGGGACCTGCTGCTGCACGGGGACAGCAGGGGGGCCACAAGGAGACAGACAGGAGCCATCCAGTGGTTTGTCCTGTGCCCTACAGCCTCAGAGAGCCCCCCCCTGTTTACACTGCCTGACCAGTATTAGGGATTTCACTGCTACTTTGAAAGTGCAGTTAACTGTAAAAACACAAAGGTAGCCTGTAATAAGCCGCAGCAAGGGACAGACACTTTCCAAAAGAGACACTAAAATCACTGCAGTGTAGAATTAGAGGAATCAATGGTAGTGGCTAAAACACTTTATATTTCAAACAGGGACCAATCTTACTATCCGCTCCTGAAACATTACATTATCCGACAGGAAATTATGATTGTTCATACGAAAGAGGATGAGTGCCACGTTGACAACATTTTTGACATCTTAATTTATTATTTTAAGTGCTGAGATTAAAGACAGAATTCAGACTTTTCTCAGAACTAAGAATTCATCATTTTTTTCACAGGTATCCCTAATTTTCTTTCGTATGTTCAAGAATTAAAGCGAGCATTATCAGATTTACCCATGAATAATTTAACTTACACATTAAAACTGCCTAATATTTAAGTATACTTTATCAGTGATTTTTCCATTAGAACTCTTGATTTTGTACCCACGTTTAAGCATCTCACATGAACCCTTTTTTAGAGCAGTTTACACTCCACTCTGTCCCAGGGCAGTGAGGCATATTGTACATTACATTACATTGCATTTAGCTGACGCTTTTATCCAAAGCGACTTACAATAAGTGCATTCGGCCAGTAAGATACAAACTTGACCAACAAGATACAAACTTGAGGCGTGGGAGAAGAGGTTTACAGTCAATTGTCTCCCACGTCCCCTGGGGACAATACATGTCAGGAAGCTCATCTTGTGGTAGTGTAGCAGAGACATATCGGCAGCTGTAGAGCACAACAGAATTTATGGTGAGCACCATTGTTTAGTCAGTGTTAGACTGATCATCTGCACAGTCAATCAAAAAAAAACATATACTGAGTACTAGATATGAAAGACCATCTCTAAGTATGATGTGTCTGTGTGGGTGGGGCAAATTGCCGCCCAGCTGGCATGCTGTTAGAGCTTGGAGTATGGGGTTTTAAATGTGTATTATGATAAGGAAATCTTCCCCCTAAGACACACATATACAAACTCCCGGCTACTAAATGAAATAGTTTTTAATGGGCAGTTAACGAGGTGGTTAGATTTATGGCGCCGGGCTCTCTCCCCCTCCAGGCTACACATGTTGTTGTCAGCCAGGCTGAGCTATGTGGAGAACCGTCCTCTCCATCAGCTGAGAGAGGGAGAGCACAAATATGTCTCCCTCGTCCCACAGAGCATAAAAACTACTGGATGTTCTCCGTCTCGTTCTCCTCCTGCTGTCCCCGCCTCTCTCCGATCCACTACTAACACTCTCTCCTGTCTGTGGCAGCAGCACATGGCTTCTGAAGGAGGCTACACATCCCACAACCCGCCACAGACCGCCCCCCCCACACACACACACACACACACACACACACACACACACATCCATCCCCACACTTGCACTCACCACCCCTCCCATCAATCTAACAGGGTTTAAGAAGCTACACAAGGCTAAAGTAGCTCCCATAGACACACTTCTGTGCTAAGCTACTTTAGCTAATCACACACACACACACACACACACACACACACACACACACACACACACACACACACACACACACACACAGCAACGCTAAGCTAGCTTCCTTTCGTTGCCACACACCCACAGCGGGGTCACGCCAGCTGTTGACATCTTTGAACAAACACATGACAGGACAAGGAAGAGACATTTTTAATGTTCTTATTTTAGCACATCATCGACACAGGGTAAATAATAAGAGTGGAGAACAATATTTATTTATGTTTGGCTACGTCATTGTCCTCTGTTTCTCCCTCTCTTTCTCTATCTCTCTCTTTCTATCACCTTATAATATTGTTTTGTTTTGTTCTCACATATCTTGACTTTTAACGTGGATACAGGGTATATATTTGAACAGAAATGCATGTCCCAGGAATCTGAGCTGATGTATTTCACACATATTTAAAACAACTGGGTTTATTTGTCAGTGAGGACAGTGGGGGAGAACACACACACACACACACACACACACACACACACACACACACACACACACACACACACACACACACACACACACACACACGCACACACATGAAAAGTGTGTGTGTTGGACCCCTATTTCACTCTCTGCTCTTCTAGAAATAAACCCTCTGTATGGTTTTAAAGTGCAGATCTACACACATGCTTTCCACATCTGGGCATCATTGTTGCACTTAGAGTTGACATTTTGATGGTTAAAAGGTAAAAGATAATAATAATAAAATCTTATTTTGGAGACGGAAGGCCCTCCAATCAAAGCGTCTTTCGTCAATGTGTGTTCGAGTGAACATTCATATATAAATATTTATTTGTTATAGCCAGTTTAAAAAGACTTTCTGTTTTGTATTATTATTATTTATCCTTCATGTATTTATATCGAGAAAAAATACTGTACTTTTTTAGTATTTACCTGTTATGGAAGAAAAAAAATGTTGTGTTTCTTCTTGTCCGATGTACTGAAGTTACATTTTTTAGTTCTTGTATTTTAGAAGAAGATAGGTAGTTTTTATGTTCCTAAAATGACCCTTGTACATACATGTCTTGGCTTGTACAGGGAGCAGGCTCGGTGGGGATTGGTGACTCATCCGAGCTTAGTCGGAAAAATGTAGACAAACTATTAGCTGGAAAAAAAGTCTTTTTGGAGAAAAACAACTTCTTTTTTGTCCTTTGTAGCTCCTTTTTCTTTCACTGTTGAGAGAGTTGTCTGTCGAGCAATTCTTTAATAAAATGTTACGTTATTCAGAGCTATCGTCAGTTTGTCTATGATTCTCAGGTGTGGTTGTAAATAATCATTAAAGAAATGAAAGGGCATTTCTGATTGGTTAGGCAGTGTTTCTGTCAGGAACACAATAAGAGCGATGCGTTGATGACGTGTTGGCCAAACAGGAAGTTAGCATCCCAAGGGCTCCCACAACCAAAATATGGGATTTCCCCATTTGATTTCAGGATATTGGAGAGAAAATAAGCTCTGTGGCAAAGACACCTTTATGATACTTCTGAATACTAAATCACCACATATTAACGCCACGTTATGATATGTTAAGGTTAAATGCAGTCGGCTGAAATAAAAAGCTAACATAATGCTGTAAACCACATGTGTCAAACTCAAGGCCCGGGGGCCAAATCAGGCCCTTGGTGGATTTAATTTCGGCCCTCACGATAATTTCTAATTACCATTAGATCTGGCCCGCCTGTATATTGAACGCACACCTTCACTCCATCCTGAGGGTCTCCTCATCTCAGAGCCTGAGCCCGAACATTGATGAACTTGCCCCCAGATGAGATACCAAGTATCTGAACTAGCATCACAGAGCAGCACACTGAGTTTACATGGATGTTTCCTTCTGCACTTTTTCTCTCACGACAAAAGGGCATGTTTGGTTTTCTCTTTGAGGGAAATCGTTTTTTTGAAGCTGTTGTTGGCCTGTGGAAAAATATACTCATAAGAAATGACTCAGGAGAAGCTGCAGATAGAGCCATAAGAAAGGAATGCAACTGATTATTTAATGTTTAATATTGTTTTTATAGGCAATCATTTAAGCTTTGTTAGTTCCAGCTTTAATATGTGCAATAAGTTCATTTCAATACGTTTTGCAATAGACATTGAACCAGTCTGGCCCTCGACTAGTACCCATTTTGAAATGTTGGCCCACTGTGTATTTGAGTTTGACACCCCTGCTATAAACAAACTACAACACGTACATCACCACGCACATCACCACGCTTAGCAAAAGGCGGCTAATGTTTGGCATCATGGCGTTTATCTTATTTAGTCACTTATTAGCAGTGGGGTATTACCGACGTGTTTTATGCTGTAGAACAAAATGTTAAAATCTTGTGTTAACCACAGACCTTGTAACCAAAAACACGTAAAAAAAAAACATTGACTTCATAACGAAGTGGTAAAATGCTAACTCATTCCCGGGTGTAAGGACTCATTACTGCACCACTATTTTTGTGGCTAACATCATTATTAAATATGCTAATTATTGAACAGCGCTATCAGAACTCAAGTCAGGTTCTGTAGTGGTACATGTTTTTATATTATGTATTTATGACCAATACAAAAAAATCACTACACTCGAAAATCAACCCTCTAAAGATCATCTGGCCTCAGTGATAGCAAATAATAAAGCCTTAATATGCTATCTGTGTAGACTAATCCTTTTAAAGATAAATGTCACCATCAATATTTCACCTATAAATCTTTTCAACATTCAAATGACTTGCTTTGAGATGTTATATGATTTGTGTGGGTCTGCCGGCCATATTGGACCTCAAGTTAATGATGCATACCTTTTTGAGGGCAAAATGGTACATGGTCCCAGGCAGAAAAAGGTACAATAGTTTTATAAATATTAAGGAACAATATACAAATACAGTGTGGGTTAGGCTAGGTTTCAAGCAAATCTTAACAAAATATAAATGTCTTCCAATTGATATAAATATTTTCCTATTTGCTTAATATAAACGCCAACCTTTGAACTGAAAAATACTGAAATATTGACTTTAATTAAATGTATTATGTCAACAAATGTCACATAACTGTATTAAAGGTGGGGTAGGTTTGGAGAAACCAGCTAGAGTGCAGTAGAATTTGAAAATACACAGCCGGAAAAAATCTGCCCCTTCCTTACAGAGCCCCTCCTCCAACACACACGAACGCGCACATGACCAATGAGGGCACGAGATAAGTTTGTGCACAGATGGAAGGCTGACAGGCAGGTAGGCCATCCAGTTATTTTAGCCGGGCCGGCTCAGATGATTGGTCGTGCTTTATACAGCACCACGGCTTCCACAGATGAAATTTTTTATGGATTTTTTGTCAAAGCACTTCAGATATTCATTGCTATCGGGATGTTAAGAGCATTCCATGGAATATAACAAAAAGTGTATCTCGAGCTGGTTTCTCAAACTTACCTACCCCACCTTTAAGTTAGTTAAAAGCAATAATAATAAGTTGAACCTAATATTTTGTATTTAAACGTAATAGTATTGCTTTCAACTAAACTAATACAGTTGTGTGAAATCTGTTGACATAATACATTCAATTAAAGTCAAGTTGGAGTTTTTTCAGTGAAGGTATATGCTGAGTAGAATATGTGTTTTCGGAGTGTATTTGATCAGATGATGTGGCTCAGGTCCATGTGCTTCCACGATGTGCTGTTGAGGATCTGTGTCGTTGTTTCCAACAGCTTGTGTCTGCTGATGACCTGACACTGATGCAGGATTGAATATCAGATGGTACTGCAGGCTAAAGCATGGCAGCACTGTCAGAAAATATCTACAGCCTAGAGCGACATATAACATGTCAGAAGTACAAAGAAACGTCAAACTTTAGGAGAAATACAAATCTGCTTCTGGTCTCCTTTATGCTTTACAAAGTAGAAAGGAGTACACAAATTGTCGATTGTGCTACTGTAGCTATGGCCGGTGTTCATTTAGCGTACTGATTAGTAACACCAAGATATAGCATCCAGAGAAGGTCTAAGGTCGGACCCAACAACTATTCCTGGACTGAAACCTAAAACCTGCTGTGGCTGGAGTCCTCTTCTTACTTTAGCTCTGTTGTGATTGGCTGATTCCTCCAAACTGTCTTTACAGAAAAATATCAAACTCTGTCAGAACTATTCTTATACAGTTTAGTGACGAGTGCTGTAAATTATTGCATCTAAAGAATCATGTTTACCTCTCACAAATGCTGAAAAAAACATTTAGGACCCAATTTCTCTATTCAAAACAAATACACTTTCGGAAGAATGACTCTATACGTGATGATTTGAAATGATTCAATAGATATGTTTTCACAAAGGGACTGTTTAACGTTTTATTACTCAAGATTGTTAAGATGGGAATGTTGGAGATATGGGCCGTAGAGATATCGATGAAGAAAACAGTTCCAACATGAGATTGCTCACAACAAGCTTTGTGGAATGTTTTGAGTAACAAGGTCATGATTTCTGTTGAGAGATATGCTGTTGAGCTCTTCCAATGTATTTCTTTGTAAACAAGCAAAGTGCTGGTTCCAGTCATCTGGACAGAAGGCTGATAGTGTATCTCTGTGGTTAATATGACAAACACATGGCAACTCACACCAGACTATCTATTAGCACTACAGGTATTGACATACATACTGTTGTATTTGGGTTGAAACTGTCCCTTTACGTTAACTTACCACTTCTGTGAAACATAAATGACTCAAAATGGGGCAAGAGTTTTGGCTGTGAGTGAGGCCTGAATGATGATCATTTGTTTCAGTTTTATTTTTAAGTAAGGCTGCCTTTGAGACCAGCAGATGAGTGTTGTATATATTATGCATATATGTTGGCAATTTCCTTGACATATTTATAATGTCTTAGTCATTCACCCCAGTATCATGTTAACTACAATCTATTCATATTTCCAAAAGGGGTTCTATCATTACTTCTTGTGTGTAAAGTAGCAAAGAGGTTTTTCTTTTCTTCAACCACAGATATCCGTTTTAGGCTATTATTTGACTATTCAACTATTCCCCTGTTTGTCACTATTAAGCAATTCCACCAATTTCATCCATCAACTTTTTTTTATTTCCCAGTTGTCTTTTTTATACTCTTATTCTTCATGAGAAGTCTTATTTAAGAGACTCAAAATAAGTCGTCCCCCCCCCCCCCCCACCCCCAAGTGTGGCCATAACCAGAGAAAAGTCAGGGAACACAAACAGATCAGACTCCTCTCTCCCAATGTTTTCACCCCATTCAACTTTTCGTTTCTGTGTCTTGTGTTGCTGTTTATGTCTAAAAAAAAGCCCTGAAGCCTCGGCCCGGTCACATGGTCTCTAACCCCCCCCCCCCCCCACACACACACACACACACACACGCACGCACGCACGCACGCACGCACACACATACACACACACACACACACATCTCTATCTCTTGAACGCGCTCTTGCTGAGGCCTGAGAGCAGCATAAAACATAAATCAGGCTCCCATAAATAATGGCCGTACTTCCCTTTACATCTCTGTTGGACTAACAGACAATAAAAACACCAATAAGCAGAGATTGGATCTAATTTATTGCCTCATAAAAGCAGACGCAGAGCTCAGTGCAGCTATTACTGCAGAACACACACTCCCAGCCAGGTTACAATTAAAAACTAATAAGGTTACACTCTTTAGGTGGATTAGACTAATTAAGGTAAATATATACCTTTAAGATGTATTTTAAGGTAAAGAGCACACCTTATTTTTTAGCTCATAGGAACATATTACCTTAACTTTTTCACACATGTCCTTTAAACACAAATACAAGTACGTATTCAAATGTTTTGGAGTTCTTTGAAATAAATAATACCATCAATAATAGTAAGAACAATAACAGTCAAACTATTAGATCTCAAACTTTTTTCTTTGTCTTTTAATGTCTTTTTCAAATGTATTACTATTATTTTACAATTGTATTTACAATTTCTACCCGGAACTTGAACTAATTAAAAATATCAGTAATTAATGTTACATTTTAAATTAGATAACAATAAAACTGGAATGGAAATACGTGTGTTACCCTCTCCGAAACAAAAGAGCTCACTGATAAATAAAATAATGTAAAAACATATTCCAGCACACCCGGAAACAAATATCTGTCCCTGGCAAAACTTCCCATAAACTCCTCGGAATTTTACAACAAGAAAAAAATGGATAAAAAAGTAAGAAATGGTATAATTAAAGCAGTTGCTGTGGTGTATTGTGGTGTAGGAGCTCAATCAGCAGTGTGTGGTGTGTTCATGTCGCCTCGGCCTACTCACTGCTGCTTTCTGCTGCTCAATGACTTCACTCCCACTCACATTGCTGCTTCTGTTGCCTCTTTCTCAGAGTCAGAGGGCAAACCAAATGGCATGGGAAAAAGAGGAAAACGACTGTGTGAGCTAAATGACAAATGCATTTGTCTCTGGTTTATTTCTCAACAGATACATTATTTCTCCATGACATACGAGCGTATTTACTTCGCGGAAAAGCAGCGTAAAAATATGGAATACTAAATTTAAAAGGGGAGAAATGGAGAGAGAGGTTTGCTTGTTATGTAGGCACAGAGAGGGGCCGCTGTCAGCCTCTTTGCGGGGCCTGAAAGATTGATCACCGCACTTCTTTTCCCGGGCTCCTCTGGACCTCCCTAAAAATACGCTCCTCCAAACTCCCTGATCTTTATAAAAATCTACATGTGCGTCCTGTGGAGTCTGAATGCCTCATCAGCACACTCTCACTTAGTATTAGCGTTTACATTATTGCTGCTGTATTATTATTTTTTTACTAAGAGGAAAAGGAGGCCCGCCTCTTCCCCTCCTTCCATGCAGGAGCGACCTCGCTGTGAACTCTGTGCGTAAACACAGCGAACATTTTAACACTCATGCATCACACTGTGGAGCGAGTGTGAGAGAAGCTAGCAAAACATTGATAGTGTGCAGCAGAGGCTATTCAAGGTGGATTTTATTTAGACAACATAAAGGCTTACTATTTTAAGCATATACGCACACTTAGGGAAAGCCATTACATCACAAATAAAAGAAGAGGTCTATTAAGAAATGTAAACGTTCACTTACACCAACAGGCTGCCTCCCTCCCCAGTTAAATCTAAATGTTTCTCTCCTAGAATCTGCAGAAATCTTCTCCATCCTCTCCTCCTGAGCGGCTGCGCCATCTAAAACCCTCCCAAACTTTCTAAATTGAGGATTTTCAGCCTCTGTCACACTTTATAAGATTAATGATCTGTGTGGTGTAAACAGTAGTTTTTTTTTTAAGGGAGCCATATTGTAAACGGTGGTGGCCAGCCTAATTTTAACAGTCATTACATCACCCAGAGGACCGAAATGTGTCCGGGGATGCGCTATTGTTTGTGCGTAACGCGGGGCCGGGATGTGCCGACCCGCCGCCCACACAGCGCACATGGCGACCGGCCGCCTTCACATTTTTCTCCCTGGACTTTACCCCCCGTGAGGACTAAACAATAGCAGCTATCCTACGATATAGCCCCTCTCTGCCACAGAAAATAATAATGCTGCTTCCCACAGCCATCACTGCCGTCAGGCCCGGGCTCCTGATTGGTTTGCTTTGGTCACGTGACCAAGAATTGGCTGCAATTTCGCCCCATAGATCTTCAGTTTAGCCTACCCAGGTCCCCATACGCTAGTAATATCACCAATATACAATTATTAAATAGCCACCGCATTTACGCCATTGCGGTCGGGACCCTTACACGCTCGTGGTTTTTTTTTCATTTATTTTTGTACAAAGCCCTATTGTGTTGTGAGCGTGTGCGGGCGTGCTTGCATGTGTGTATGTTTTTTTTTATTTTGGGGAAGGGATTGTTTCGGGGGTCTCGCCGTTTGAGGTAGAAGCCGGTTTGAGGGAGCAATGAATTTTGAATTTGAGAGGGAGATCGGTTTTATAAACAGCCAGCCGTCCCTAGCAGAGTGTCTGACGTCCTTCCCCGCCGTCCTGGAGTCATTTCAAACTTCATCAATCAAGGACTCGACAGTAATTCCGCCTCCCTTTGAGCACACCATCCCCAGCCTCAGCCCCTGCACAGCCAGCCAGCCGAGACCGACTGCTAGGAGCCAGCAGAACCGGAGGACCTCCGTCACTAATGGCCTCCATACGCAGCACCGAGCCGCCCAGCAGCCCTGCCCGCCCGGCCAGGCCCCTGCCCCGGCCACCGCCATCCTGGCCGGACCGCTGGCCCACGAGTTCCCCTGGATGAAAGAGAAGAAGTCATCCAAGAAGCCCCCCAAGCCTGGGAGCAGCTCCAGCGGTGGCATATCCATCATCCCCCCTGCCTCTTCCTCCCCGTCACCGACCGCCTCCGGGTACGCTTCGGCGGGCATCGAGTCACCCACAGGTCGGTATGCTGGGAGCGGCTGTGTGTGCTTGTGTGTGTGTGCTTGTGTGTGTGCGTGTGTGTGTGTGTGTGTGTGTGTGTGTGTATGTGTGTGTGTGTGTGTGTGTGTGTGTGTGTGTGTGTGTGTGTGTGTGTGTGTGTGTGTGTGTGTGTGTGTGTGTGTGTGTGTGTGATGGGAGTGTGATATGCAGGTTGTGCTTTATTTTTGTGTTCATCTTCATTTCACATCCACTCTATAACTTACCATTCATTACACACAGCAAGGATTTGGTTAGATGACATTGTCTTTTTCCAGTGTGTGTGTGTGTGTGTGTGTGTGTGTGTGTGTGTATGTGTGTGTGTGTGTGTGTGTGTGTGTGTGTGCGTGTGTGTGTGCGTGTGTGTGTGTGTGTGTGTGTGTGTGTGTGTGTGTGTGTGTGTGTGTGTGTGTGTGTGTGTGTGTGTGTGTGTGTGTGTGTGCAGTGCAGTGCTTTGATGCTGTGTCAACAGGGAAGCCAAATCGACACCCCTGCATTATGCTGCAGTGCTTTGCTCTAGTCTTCATCATGCATGTACATATGCACCATTTAACGCGATGTTCCAAATATATTGGTCATTGTTTTTGTTTAGCATTCAGAATTAAGTTTTAAGAGTGCAAACCAGGCACAGGTCTGCATCATTGTAATTATGCACCATCTAAAGCTTACACTTCCAATCGTTGTTCTGATACACTTCTTTATTGTGCGTAAAGACGTACAGAGGCGGGTTTTTTCATCCATTCTGCAGATTCTGTTGTTTGGGTGCATGGTGGGGCTTCAGCAGCGTCGCCATGGCATTATATATTCATAACACAACTGAGGGGGTAGCCATATTGGATGGAGGTAGGGAATAGAATGGCGAGGCAGAGCAACAGAATATGATGGGGTGGGGGTTGGGGGAGGTATAGCTACATGCACACAGGATACAGACTGCACACAATCAGATTGTCTTGGGTTTAGGCCATTTCTGTCTTTTTCACTGCCCTCCATTGCAATCACTGTATTTTTTTTTCTCCACACACATAAAGTCCCACCAGGTCTCGTGTTCCTTTCTCGCCCAATTTCCTGCCTTTTCTGCCTCATTCACAAAGCTATTCATGGTTTAAGTTATGTTTGGTGTCACATCGACATTCCTACATCTCCCTGTACATTTCCCCATGATTTATTTATTTTTCTTCTCTTTCGATTCTCTGATCTTATACTGCAGCCTCTCACGCTCCAGACTTTACAGAAGAGAAAACCAGTTTTACCATTATCATCTGCCTTTATCTGCCTTTTTACTATATTATTATTTTTTTAGCATCAACAAATTGGCCCGCTCTGACAGTTATGGCTTTGGCTGCTACTGTAATCGGAAGGAGTATTTTTTTACGAGAGTGTTTGTGTTTTATTACTGTTTTATTCCAGACAGAAGAGCCGAGGGGATTTCTGCTCGATGCTGAAGCAGCTTATTTCTTGGTTGGAAATCTCGCACGCAATAAAATTGCAGAGGTTTTACAGCTCTCATGAAATAGATTACAATTTGAAGTTTAAACGAACTATAAAATAAAAAAGGCAAAAGGTTTTACACATAAATCCCCAATATTATTTTGCTCTCCTTTTATTTGTATTTGTCTCTGCAGACCCGAGCCATGCGGGTCTGGATGGTGGAGCCGGGTCCCGACGGCTGCGCACCGCCTACACCAACACCCAGCTGCTGGAACTGGAGAAGGAGTTCCACTTTAACAAGTACCTATGCCGGCCCAGGAGGGTGGAGATCGCCGCGCTGTTGGACCTGACCGAGCGACAGGTGAAAGTTTGGTTCCAGAACCGGCGCATGAAACACAAGCGCCAGACTACGCACCACCGGGACGGAGGGGGGCATGAATCCATCGACCCGGGTGGGTTTGAGCCGCTCGAAGGCGCCGATGCCTCCTCTCCGTACTCGAGCCAGCCGCTGGAAGCATCTGGCACAGGGGAGGCGACGTCGGACGGTGAGGCGGGGAGCTGCAATCCATCTTCGGCCGCCTACGCGAATGACAGCGGGGATAATACACAACCCACGCCGGAGGAGGGAGGCCGATTGAGCCGCCCTGAACGCCCACCGCTACCAGGGGCATCTGGCTCCTCTGACTCCCCTCCTGCGCCTCAGAACTCCGCCGATATCCCGGGTCTGATGCAGCTCAGCGAGGCCGGGCCCGCAGCACCCGATCCGTCCTTCTCCGAGCAGCGGGATTCCTCTACTCCTGCTGCCGCGTCCTCATCCACCTCCTCGCTCCCCGACCTCACCTTCTTCGCCGGGGACTCCTGCCTGTCTCCCAGCCTGCAGAGCTCCCTGGATAGCCCGGTGGATTTCTCCGAGGAGGACTTCGATTTATTCACAAGCACACTGTGCACCATAGATCTGCACAACCTCAACTTCTGAGAGAAATAAAGAAGACTAATACAAGAGGAGGACGGGTGAACAATCGAGCGGAGGCGACGGTTGTTTAAAAAGCATTAATGCTTCGAGGCAACATTACTGAAACGTTTCTGAATTAATTGATGTTCTTTTCAAAAATATTGGTTCGTCTTTTTGCTGGTGTTATTTTGCGGCTATATATAGAGATAGCCTAATTACATTTAAACATCGAAGGAACATTTGATTTTTCCACCATCGAAACGTTTTTTTTCCTTTCCATTCTTCAGGTAGCCTATGTATTGCCTCGTTTTTGTTCAAATGATTAGCCCTTTTCCGTTTGTGTGGATTTTTCCCCGTGCATTTTGGTTCATGGATTCTAAATAACTTCTCAGGAACTGTTCGATGCAGAAAGCTGGACTGCTTTTACACAATCTCAACTCCAGAGAAGCCCTGCTGATGACCCGAGTTTTAGACCCGTTTATTTATTGAGATTCTTTAATAGTGAAAATCCAAATTATTTATTGTACATATATTTTCATAGTGGAATAATAATAATAAAAACACACAAACATTTACGATGTCTTTGTTTTGGCTAAATTAATTAACGGAGTGCCTAATAACACCTAGGTCTAATAATTGTGTGAAAATATAGGCTACGGCATGCAGTAGGCCTAAATATATTTTTGAATGAAGTGAACGATAATAGCTGCTTACATACAGTGAATTTGTAAATAGCCTAACAAACAAAATGAGCATCAGTACCTATTATTATTTTTATGCTAATGTTTATTTTTAGTAGTTTTACAATATTTTGCCAAATTGGACATTTTGAATCTGTTTAAATAGCATAGCCATAGGCCTATATGTTGTTCCATAAGAGGTAGCCTAGTTTTAAACCAGGTTGTTCTTTTATTCTAATAGTCAAGATAAGGCTTAAGGCTATGTCATGAGGCTATTTGTTATTTTATTTTTTTGATCGTCTGATATCCTATTTTAATGTTGTATCATGATGCTAGTTTCCAGTTTAAATGTCCCATCTTGTTTTCCCACACTTTAGGCTAAAACATAAACATATAGCCTGATATAGCCTGGCATGGCCCAGTATGGTTGTTTACATAGAGATAACCCTTAAGAGCGAAATATTTTCCAGAGCAGATAAAAAGAGGAGAAACAGTCCGAGGCCACAGCGATTATTTACACACACACACACACACACACACACACACACACACACACACACACACACACACACACACACACACACACACACACACACACACACACACACACACACACACACACACACACACACACACACACACACACACACACACACACACACACACACACACACACACACACACACACACACACACACACACACACACAATTGTTTCCCTCCTTCCCAGTTAGCTTAGTATTACATTGGTAGCCCTCTGCCTCTGAGCTGGAGCCTATGGTTAGCATAACATGGCCTAGCTTCCACCATGTCAGAGCAGCAGAGATGCTACAATAGTCTTTGAGGAGGCCCAGAGCTAACATGAGCTAGCTACTTTAGTGAACCTAACTGTAGCTTGTATTGCTAATTATCCTCCTCTATTAAGATAGAAGGGTAAATATCGAGCAAACCTTGAATTAGCATGTTTACATGGTTAAGAGAGATAGAGTGTAGGTTTGTGTGTGTTGCTAACTAGCTGCCCCTCCCCCCACAGTCAAAATGGCGCTGAAGACAAAGCAGGATGTGAACAATGAGCAGTGGCAGCCATTACAGGATGACTGCTCAGTGTGACAGGCATGGTGTTTACCCTGCATTTGCATATAATAAGGATAAGAATAGTAATATATAATAATATATAATTATAATTATAATAGCAATAAGAATATATTTGCATATGCATATTTTTTGATATATTTGTATAAATTGGCAAAAAAACATAAGCAGGCTGCAAAGTACGAGAAAATAGGAACATGCGGGTTGATATTGGTAACACAACCAGTAAACAATGGTGTTATATTGCAATGACATTGTCTAGTGATCTATTAATGAATGCCTTTGAATAGCCTACATAACACATAGGGACTCTTGGTTTAATAAACCCTGCCTAATCGCCACCCCATCACCATGAGAAAAATTGAGGCCAATTACAATTAGATAAAGATTATAAAAATCCTTATCTGGGAGAGCCTTATTTAAACATGGTATAACTTAGTGTTTCCATGGAATTCCTTAAAATGTGGCATATAAAATAATAAATCAGAACCCCACTCATATTCACTGCATGCGACTGATACTTGTTTATCAATGCAATAACATAATGAAAACACATACAGAGACAAACTCACCTGATGCATTTGAGGACAGGTTTGAAAATGGAGTCGATTTAAGTCCTACGGAAACCAAAAGAAAAAATAATATAACAATTAAAATAGTTACAAAAATACTACCACAAAGAGTAATGATAACAACAATAATATAACAACTACAACAACAACAACAATAATAATAATAATAAAGCACAATATTTAATATTTGAATTTTTAGCCACAATAACATAATCCTCATGCTGTTTCATATTTTCTATGTCCTGTAAGGGCATTACATGTAATCAATGCAGTGACATATTATGTGAATTAGATTACAATATAATAGAATAAATGTTTTTGACCACCATGCACCATACCCCAGTATAGAATCATGGGAAACTCCACTGATCTATATATGGCACGTCACAACTGTCGAAAAAACAGAGCTAAAATAAGATGAGCTAAAATGAGCTAAGCTAAGCTCAGTTGAGCTAAACTGGCTAAACCCAACTAAAATTGGCTAAAACAAGCTGCTACTGGCTTCAGACGAGTTAAATAACCAAATAATTTTATTTCCCGAAATGTTCAACTTTTAATTCGCAAAAAATAGGTAGGCTATCTATTGGGCTGGTAAACTGAAGACAGTCACATAAAATAAATATAGTAAGTAATATTTAGCAAGTAACCAATCATGTCACATCTGATATGTTGCCCTGTGATTAGCTCTCAACATATTTTTCATTTGTGCATAATAAAATAAGTTAAAATATAAATAACACAAGGTGAACCGCTCATTATTTCATCGTGCCTCAATGTCTGTTAAAAATCAAATGCAGTAATACCCATATTAAAATAACAAATATTGTATGGCCTTCAAAAAGCTTCATCAAGAGAAGTTGTTAAAGATCTTTTTTTTGTTGTAAACATAATTTAGGAGAGACTGCCAAGTGAAGCAGAGAAAAGCTGCTACTTATAACTGGGCCTCTGTACCTCATTGAAAACTGGCCTTGTCTAAATTAACACTTTGATATTTGGCCAGATTCTTGAGAAACAGTCCTGGCCAACGAGAAAGGTCATCTAACTCTGCTTCCCCTCCAGCAAAGCTAATGTAGATTCAGCTATCAGCTCTAAAATCAAGTGGGCGTCCTGCAAAGGGAATTCTCTTTGCTTCATTTCTGTATCAACATTGTTTTTTGCAGAGCTATAAAGGAATACTTGCCAGAACAAAAAACAGCAACGATTAACTTTGCACATATTCGATTATTATGCCCCATTTATTTGTCAATTTCAGAATGCTAAAGCCTTTTACCTGCTTATGCTTAACGGTTCAGTTGATAACTTTTAGTCATATTTGACTCCTGATTTGCACACTTGCAATGCATCTGGGGAAAACAACCAATCAGAGCAGAGGTGACTAAAACAGTGTGACACAGCAAACAGTTACAATAGAAAAATAAGAAAAACATCAAAAACTAAATCAAATCCTTTATATCAAAAAAGTTTGAAATTAAAAGTTTAGTTTAGTGCAAATGAACCTGATCTTAAAACTATAATGACATACTTTGTCATAGTTTCTTGTTCCAGTGTTTGGGTGCTTAACAGCAGGCTAAAACATGTTTCTGAAAAGATTTGAGGAAATAAATAGGCAATGCAGTAACAGAATGTTCATATATATGTGATCTTGCGCTGCCTAGTTTGGATGTTTGATTGACACTTCGTCATGGGCCCCTCAATTTGTTTTTGGCAGTTAAACCTTTAAAATGCCATCAAGAGCACTATTGGAAGCAGCGGAAAAAAACAATGAGTCTAAAGCCAATCTGTCAAGATGTGGTAAAGGTTGAACAAATACTGTAAAAAGGTAATTTTCAGTGCTAAGCTTTAAGTTTAGTGTATAGTCACAGAAAATGTAAACAAGCACTTTAATTATATATAAAGCTCATATTAGTTAATTACCTTCAATGCACGTGGCACGTGATGAGGAAGGACTTTAAGGAAATATAAACTATAATTAAAAAACAGCAAATATGGATGTAAAAAAACAACTTTATGTACATATAAAGCTTATATTGAACTTCTTTTAAATAATGCCTGTTAACCAAACTGAATATATGGCATCCACTGCAACACATACTCTCCATCTGAGTGTATCCTAGACAAAGAGATTACTGCAGAGTACATATGCTGGGAGACAAATCTCACCTTCTGAGTGCCTGTGTGTGTGTGTGTGTGTGTGTGTGTGTGTGTGTGTGTGTGTGTGTGTGTGTGTGTGTGTGTGTGTGTGTGTGTGTGTGTGTGTGTGTGTGTGTGTGTGTCAGTAATCTCTCTCTCTCTCCTGGCTGTCACCGCCTGTCGGCTTGCTGCCATGCTGTAATATGCGGACTGCTCCTTTATCTCCTGCATCACCGTCACCATCACTGTTATGATTCTGCCTCTTTGGTGTGTGTGTGTGTGTGTGTGTGTGTGTGTGTGTGTGTGTGTGTGTGTGTGTGTGTGTGTGTGTGTGTGTGTGTGTGTGTGTGTGTGTGTGTGTGTGTGTGTGTGTGTGTGTGTGTGTGTGACATTTCATAACTCAGGCGTGACAGATCACCCACTTAGCAGCACTGGTGAAATACTGAATATGTGAGCGCTGGATTTGTATCATCCCGGGCGTCAAGAGGAAACTTTACCCTCACAAACACTGCTCGACTCACAAACATTAATGTTGCTGACACACGTCTCAACCTGGCAGACAAAGTGGAGGGATTATAAGGACGACTTCAAGGTAACTCTTGTATACTTATAGGTACAAAACTGTTTCCAAAACGCAGCAGAAAGGCAAAGTATGGCTCGACTTTCAAATAAAACAACACTGAAAAAACTGCAATGTTGACTTTAATTAAATGTATTATGTCAACAGATTTAACGTTATTGTATTAGGTTTATTAGTTGAAAGCAATAGTATTCAGGTTAAATAAAGATAAAGGTTCAACTTAATATTATTGCTCTCAACTACCCTAATACTGATTTGATTGATATGAAACTATAATAAGAACAATTTGCCACATTTTGAAACATGTATTTTCATTTACTAAAAGCTTTTTGAAATGTACAAGTGTGCATTTGATTACTTATTTTAAGTTAAATATTTATATGTGACTTCATGATATTTATAATTTAAGAAATTGTGAAATCAATCAATGGATGACCAATATTCAAACCTGCATTATAACATACCAGACAGATTTTTCTCAACCAGGCAAACCAAAAGTGTATTTTTGTCAGCTGATCTGTGTGGTTTGCTTAATTGTACCTAATTGTAATGTTACATTACATCTAATTTGGATGCTGGTATCCAAAGTGACCCACAATAAGTAGCCTACACTCTTAGACTTGGTTGTAGTTTTTGCAGCAAAGTAGGCTACTGTAAAACCCTACAGTACAATGCTATATTTCTTTATTACAGTAAAGTACTTTAGTTTGTATTGCATTCTGGGTAGTTTTGATGAAGCGGGAATATTTTACATGTACTGTTACTGTAACTTATTGTAAACTGAATGTAACTTGGATATAATCTGCCATGGCAATTATACAGCATTGTAGTAAATGACTGAGTTAGCCCCGCCTCCCCTGCACACACAACACAGACAACACAGTGAACACACCCACAGCAGCTTCCTGAAGAAGGGCAAAACAATGGCAGACAAGTGTGGACTTGGAGTTGTGTATATTCTGTAAATTTGTTTTACTTGTACATGTTTTTCATCCAGACATTTATAAATCGTTTTTAGGACTGTATGTTCTAGTGAACTATTGGAGATAGATAGACACTAGCAAAGTCGTTTTTTGTGTGGTGAGAAAGCACCAACCTCTATGAGTGAATGAATTGTGAATGAATTGTTGAATGAATTGTTTGATATGAAATATTCACGATGCATTTTCGGGGTCGTTCATTGCTCGTTAACTAATTTAAACATGAATTAAATTACCCGAGTGATTTGTGTTCAGAGATAGATTAGATATTGTAACTCTTAGTAAGTTTGCTTTACATTCCGGAATTGGAGGACATTTCATGTCCCCCATATAAAAAATCGAATAATCCATGCCCCAAAAGCTAAAACATGCACTTGTTGTGTTAAACATACTTGTCTTGAGACAAAATGTATATAAAGTTGGAGAAAAAGTGGTTTCAAAATATTATTTAAATGATCAAATAGCTCTCGAACATCCCCTAAAATTGCATTTTTCTCTTGTCCCCGCTTCTTGGTGACCAACTTGCATGTCAAATATAACATTTAAAATAGGGATTTTATTTACTTTTTTTGGTATTATTCTATTGATAGGCTATATGTCTCTTGTAATGGTAAAATCAATTTGTTAAATCATAAACATATTTTAAATAACAGTAATTTTGCACAGAAGTTGTGTCCCTCAACATGCGTTCAACCCTGTTACCCAAACCTTTTTAGATTGGCACAGGAAGTGAAAAAATTGTAAGTCAGATGACATAGTGGAAGTGACATCAGCAAGCCATGTGCTAATGCCATGGGTAGACCAAAACTAAGTCCTCTCTTTTATTTTTCATATTTGTACAATATTTTCAGTCTTAAAAGAGTGTGGCACTCTGACCCACTCAACCCTCTTACTGATATTATCAGAATAAAGCATATTCATTTCAAAGTTATCTTTCTTGCATAGATATCCAAGTTTGTCCTTACCTTGAAAGTAGCAATAATTCCTGAGGTTAAAGAGCATCTTGCAGGTTTTTTTTTTCTACATTTATGCTTAAACTTGCTTGAAAATTACAATTAAAAAAGTGAATGTAGGATTTGATATGTTTTATGAGACATAAGGGCAGGAATTCAGAGGGAAAGGAGCAATTTTGAGCTCTGCTCTTAAAAATGGCTTTTTTTTAAGGTCATACGTCAAACGCTTCATATTACATAACAAAGGGAAAACATCTCCGCTCTCTGACCGTGGGTATAGTTAGTAGTTGCGTTGAGTTGAGCGGTTGTGTTTTATTGAGCTGGTATTTTTCGGTAGTTTTACATTGTATTTCACCATTTGTAATCATGGTGCAGTATTGTGTTTGTGCAGGTTGCACAAATACCAGCCTGTCAGGACATCGAGTCCACAGTAAAAAGGACCGGAGCTAGCGTTCGTTCCTGGGTGCGTTATGCATCCACCTCCCTGCAGCACATACTCTCCACAGCTTTATCAGTAAACCATATTATTTCTCTCTCCCTCCCCTTCGCTGCTCTCTCTCTCTCTCCCCTCCGGTACACGGCACCGTAAGATGTAGTGTGGAGTTGCATTAGGTAACGCTGTGGTGGCTGTACTGCTCCAGCCGTCTCCTTTGTGTTTGTTTGTTTCCCCCTGTCTGTGTTGTTTGTGTGTGCGTGGTGGCTGTCACTCCTGGCTCCCGGCTCAACCTCCACTCACCTGCTGCAATCAGCTGTGCACCCTCCCTGACTACACACCTGCTTTCCATCAAGCCATTTACAACGGAATATCAACGGAGGCTCCACAACCTTTCTCCGCCAGATCGTCAAGTATCAGCCGTATCTCGCGTCTCCCCTCCGGTACACAGCACCGTAGTGTGGAGTTGCATTAGGTAACGCAAGATACGGCTGATACTTGCACATTAGTTTTTGTTATGGATCAGTATCAACAGTCCTGCCAGTAACGTTACTATATTATCAATGCTACGTTAGTTATAGCCTGATATAATAATAATAATAATAATAAATGGGATTTATATAGCGCTTTTCTAGACCCAAAGACGCTTTACATTATGAGTCAGGTCGACAAACAAAACAAGAACAAAAACACAAACAAAAACAAAAAACAAAACAAAAACAGAAAAGCAGTCAGGAGGATGTTGGTTCAGAGGGGGGAGGGGCGGGTTTAAGGATAAGCAGAGTTGAAGAGGTGGGTTTTGAGACGGGACTGGAACAGGGTGAGGGAATCAGACTCACGGAGGTCTTGGGGGAGGGAGTTCCAGAGCTTCGGGGCTGCCACAGAGAAGGCTCTGTCCCCGAAGCTCCGGAGTTTGGCCTTGGGGATTAAGAGCAAACCGGCTGAGGTGGATCTGAGGGACTGGGGTGGTTGGTAGAGGATGAGGAGGTCAGTGAGGTAGGGGGGGGCCAGATGGTGGAGGGCTTTATAGGTGAGGACCAGGAGTTTGTAGTGAATGCGGTGTGAGACGGGAAGCCAGTGGAGTTCTTTGAGGACCGGGGTGATGTGATGCCATGATTTGGTGTGGGTGAGGAGTCTGGCGGCTGCGTTCTGGACACGCTGGAGTCTGTTGAGGGATGTTGTGCTGATGCTGAAGAGGAGTGAGTTGCAATAGTCAAGGCGGGAGGAGATGAAGGCATGAATGAGTCGCTCAGCTGCGGGGCGGGTGAGAGAGGGACGGAGTTTGGCAATATTGCGGAGGTGGAAAAATACGGTTTTTACAACTTGGCGGATGTGGGGGTCGAGGGAGAGGGTGGGGTCGAATATCACGCCAAGGTTGCGTGCCTGGGTGGAGGGGGAAATAGGGGTGCCATCGATGGTGAGTGTCAGGTTGGGGGTTTTGCTGAGGGTGGATTTGGAGCCGATGAGGAGGAGTTCAGTTTTATTGCTGTTGAGTTTGAGGAAGTTGTGTTGCATCCAGGATTTTATTGCAGTCAGACAGGATTCGATGTGTGTGAGAGGGGGGTTGTGGGGGGATTTGGTGCTGAGGTAGATCTGTGTGTCGTCAGCATAGCAGTGCAAGTCCAGGTTGTGATGGCGGAGAATCTGACCAAGGGGGAGGATGTAGATGATGAAGAGGAGGGGGCCGAGTACTGAACCTTGGGGAACACCTTGGGTGACTGAAGCTGTGGTAGAGGAGTGATTGTTGAGGGAGATGAAGTGGGATCTGTCGGAGAGGTAGGACTGGAGCCACCTGAGTGCAGTACCTTCGATACCGATATCCCGGAGTCGGGTAAGGAAGATGGTGTGGCTCACGGTATCGAAGGCTGCACTCAGGTCAAGGAGGATGAGGATGTTGAGGGAACCGGTGTCAGCAGAGGTGAGGAGGGAATTGAGGACTTTGATGAGTGCCGTTTCTGTGCTGTGGTGAGGACGAAAACCAGACTGAAGGGGTACAAAAAGGTCATTTTTTTGGAGATGGCGGTGGAGTTGTTTGGAGATGATGCGTTCTATTGTTTTAGAGAGAAAGGGGAGGTTGGAGATGGGGCGGTAATTACTGAGGGAGGAGGGATCCAGACCGGGTTTCTTGAGGATGGGAGTGACAGCAGCAGTTTTGAAGGCAGAGGGAACGGTTCCTTGGGACAGGGAGGAGTTGAAAAGGTTGACAATGTAGGGGCAAAGGACGGGGAGGCAGGACTTCAGAAGAGGGGTGGGTAGAGGGTCAAGCGAGCAGGTTGTGGGTTTGGAAGAGCTGATCAGTTGGAGTATTTCAGGGGGGGTAACCAGAGTGAACTGGGAGAGAATGCCATGGGGAGGAGGGCTCGGGAGGTCAAGGGAGATGGAGGGAGGAATTGTGGCGGTGGATGTTGGGGGAGATGTTTGTGTGTCAGATGCAGCGGATAGGGAGTGATTAATGGCAGTGATTTTGTCAGAGAAAAACTGGAGGAATGAACTGCATGTGGAAGTGGAGGAAGAGAGGGTGTCAGCACGGGGTTTGAGGAGCTTGTTGACGGTGGAGAAGAGGGTCCTGGGGTTACGGGAGGGGTCGATGAAGATGGTGGAGAGGTAAGCAGATTTTGCTGCATTGAGGGCGTCTCTGTAGGTAGTGAGATGGAGTTTGTAGGAATCATGGTGAACTGTGAGGGATGATTTCATGGTTAGGCGTTCAAGCTGGCGGCCGGTTTGCTTCAGTTTACGGAGTGCAGGGGTGAACCAGGGTGAGGAGGTTTTAAAAGTGAAATTTTTCCTTTTGAGGGGGGCCAAGCTATTGAGGGAGGCGAGTAGGGTTGAATTAAGGTGGTTGAGTTGATCATCGGGTGAGCTGAGGTTCGAGTCCAGGGGGAGAGTAGAGGATAGCAGGTCGGAGAGGTGCTGGGGATCAACAGAGCGTAAATTACAGAAAGTGATGTTCCTGGATGGGGGGGGTGGCGGACGGGGGAGGCGGTGGTGAACTGTATGAGTTTGTGGTCAGAGAGGGGAAAGGGGCAGGGGTGGAGGTCGAGTACTGTGAGGTTGGTGGAGCAGACAAGGTCAAGGATGTGTCCTTTATCGTGGGTGGGGAAGGTGACATGTTGTGTAAATGAGAAATTGTCCAGAAGGGAGGAAAATTCAGAAGCGTGTTTGCAGGTAGTGGAGTCCATGTGGATGTTAAGGTCGCCGAGGAGTAACAGACGTGGGGAGAGGGATGAAGCAATGGTTAGGAGTTCAGGGAGATCAGAGAGGAAGGAGGGGTGTGGTTTAGGGGGGCGGTAAATGAGGATAACTGTCAGTGAGGGAGGGGTTTTGAAGGCGAGAAATTCGAAGGATGGTACTGAGGGGAGGGTGAGTTCTGTAGTCCGGATGTTCTGGTTGTAGATGACAGCCAGCCCACCACCACGGCGTGAGGGGCGGGGTTTAGTGATGTAATTAAAACCAGGGGGGGATGTTTGATTAAGCGAGAAGAAGTCACTGGGTTGTTGCCAGGTTTCAGTGAGCAGAAGGAAGTCGATGGATTTGTCCAGGATGAGTTCGTGAAGGATGTGGGCTTTATTGTTGAGTGACCGTATATTTAGAAGGGCAAAATTGGTCAAGTGGGGGGTTGTAGGGGTGGTGGCAGGCTGGAGAGGTATGAGGTTGTCTAGGTTAGCAGCGCGGGGGTGGGCATGAGAGGGGGGGCAGTGGAGCAGAGGAGGGGGGCTTGATGGTGGGGAGAAATGGCTTGTTATATGTGTTGGGAGGCGGAGGGGAGTGGGATCCGCTCCAGGTATTCCGTGCAGCTGGGAGTGTAGGTGAGCGGGGGAGAGTGTAAGAGAAGCAGTAGGAGTTGCGTTCTGATGACGCGTCAGGTCAGGTATGCAACAGTGCGTTGCGTGGAGCAGATGGATGCAATGGATTGTCCGTGCTGAAGGTAAACAAAACTGCGGCGGGTTCTTCGGTGAATGTAGCGGGGTCGACGAAGGAGTCCAAGATGTCTGATGACTGAGATGGAAGACAGAGTGGAGGAGTTGGTCAATGACAGCAGCTGTGAGATGGAGTATTTCAGCATGAAGACAGGCGGAATGGCTGGGAGCAGTGTGATGGCAGCGATAGCAGCGATAGCAGCTAGCAGCAGATAGCAGCAGATAGCAGCAGATAGCAGCTAGCGGGCTAGCTAGGTTCACAGAGGTGGAGGATTGTTTTGGAGACGAGGAAGATCCACGACATGGCAGGAGTATGTGAGCAGTGGGACGGGACAGATGCACCCCAGAGATGAAGGCAGGAGGCAGAGAGAGTCCACGGTTGTTGCGTGGGACGGAGACAGACAGTAGGCAATGTAGCAGATAGCAATAGCCACCCGGCACGTTGATGGCTACGTGAGGGCAGCCGGCTACAGCCAGCAACGGAGGCAGAAGTCCAAAATAAGTTAAACATTTTTTTTTAAAAACAATGTGCATTGCATTAAAGATGTGTAAATGCAGGGCAGTGGTCCAATTCGAAAGATTGAAGAACGAATGGTAGTTGAGGGTGATAGAGAGTGACAGAGGCGGAGAAGCGGCGAACAGTCAACGCCAGCGTCCTCTCCAGCAGCGGGAAAAAGCTATGATATATAGCTATGATAGCTATGATATATCATCAGTGCTTGAATTGGGCCGGTACTCACCGGTACGCAGTACCGGCACTTCTGATGTTTACCCATGTAGTACCGGCACTTCTTACTGAGTACCGGCAAGGTGCCGGTACTCACTAAAATGCCGGTACTCAGCCGCCGGCAATATACGTATATATTGTAAACGCAACGCAGCGCAAATGTGGGTCTGACTCTGCCTCACAGAGGGTGACTGGCTGTCTACATGACGTGGCCTGCCGACATTGCCACTTTCATACAGATCATACTAATGCCCTCGATTGGTCTCTGTGTGTCATTCAAGCTCGGGAGGGTGTGTGTTGGTGTATGTGTGGCGCGAGCGAGCGAGAAAGCGCGCGCACCGGTTACGTGTATTGTTGTTAGCATCTGGTGCTAGCTAGCTGCGCTAACGGATATAAGGAGCTGTTTCAACAACAAGGTGGAGGGAAAGTCCTTTGCTGTCAGACTGAGAGGCTGATAACTACAGCTCTGGTGCGGTAAATTACTCTCTGAGTCTTTAGATAGTTAACTTAGTTTAAGTTATCTCAGTGGGTCTCAAACGGTTCGGTCACCATTTATGTAAACACATATTTCCATTTGAGGGGGTAGTGATTAGTAAAATATGCATGAATAATACAAACAAAATGTTAACTAGATGAAAAAAGGTAAGATAAACTTGTTGAGAGCTAAAACTAGTCTTTGCTGTTGCCTCAAAGAGGAGCAGGGGGGAGAGGAGGGAGACAGGAGAGGCCGATTCAGGAGCCCAGACAAACTCACAACTATAAATGAACCAAAAACAAATAAATAAACAAGTTTCAATGTTTTTTCATATTGGATATTGTATGTTATTGGTTATGGCCATGTACTTATGATTGTATGATTATTTAAATGTATACATTTTTGTTTCATATTGGTGTAGTCTCTTTATTTCCCCCTCAAAATGCACCAGATTGATGCATTTAAGTCCAACATTTAAAAAAAAATCTTACCGGGGGAGCATGCCCCCGGACCCCCCTATAGGATTTGAGGCCCGGCCCCACTGTTCCCAAATAGATTTGCAATTTTTTTTAGATAGTAACCCATCTCCATATGTTTCTTTTGGGGTAGTAGATTTAAACTAGAGGGCTATCACTTTGTGCAGCAACGCTATTGACAAATAAATCCAGCAAAATGGCACAAAAAACTGGTAGTGGCCTCAGGGACGAGGAGTCATTTAACCAGCCAGTAGGAGTCAAGCTTTACTTTCTTTTATATCCATAAAGAAAAAGTAAATCTGTTTACAGTTGTTTCATTATGGATGTTGAGAGGTATCCATATATCTCTTCATTTTGCTCTCAAAGTGCACCAGATTGATGCATCTAACTTCAATATTTAAAAAAAAATGTTCCTGGGGGAGCATGCCCCCGGACCCCCCTAGACTAGAGGGTGTCAGGTCCACTCCCCACTTATAAAAATAGCACTTTACCACTGCACCCCCTCTAATCTCAGATGCACCCTGAGTCATTTTGTTTAAGTACAGTGAGCCTTTCTAAAATATACAGTAAAGAGACAAACCCACCAGCATTATAGGATATACTATGACTTTGTGCGAAATACTTGTTGCTGATTTAGAGTACTGGCACCTTTTTTATTCCAATTCAAGCACTGTATATCATATATATATATATATATATGATATATATATATGATAGCTTTCAAGCTATGATAGCTATGATATATCATAGCTAACTTCACAATGTTGGGATGTGACGTTAACTAACATTCTGTAGCTAACGCCGGTCACTCACCAAGATAGCTGCCCAGTTCTCCACTGGTTCTCCTCACACCACAGCTCAATTTCTCTCCGATGGCCGTTATTTCTTCTAATCCTTGGCTGCTCCTGGTCTCTTGGACGCCTAGCAGGCTCATAATTATAAGGTTGTGGTCCGTCATATGCATTCGAATATTCATGTTCAACTTCTTCTGTGTCTTCTGTGTCGAAACCAGCATTGGGATCCATGTTTATGAATACGTTACACCGGCCGCTCTCCCCCTTGTTTCCCCCATGTTACGTCACACGCGGGAGGTCACGTGCCGAGGCTTTTTTATGCGGAAGTGAACATTTCTTACAAAAACGAGGCCAGACGTCACTGTAGTGTATATTTCTGTATATTTTTTGGAAAATCTAGTGTATTCATCATTTTCCTACACATTTATTCACAGGTGTCTTTAACCTGGAAGTTGCTCTTTAAAGCTCAAATTAGCATAGATTTTCAACCCTGTTACTTTCAACCCTGTTACTATAATTAGAGTAACAGGGGTAATTCTTCATTGGAAAATATACATTTGATACTTAGCTCGGCAAATCACTTTTTTTGATGGTTTATTATCTGTTTTTCCTAAATACATAAAATAAATAAATAAAATAAAAGGTTCATTTTTCAAAAATGCTGGTGTCTAAATTGTCCTCCAATTCTGGAATGACCCTTAAAGCAAGTAAAGCCAGTGGCGTTGGAATCAGGATTCATTGTATTTGCAAAACTCGATTTTGATGATAAGAAAAATATGAGCAGGGGTTTAGGTTACTGATTAATCTAACGGATCTACGTGTACAAGCTCACAGTGTGAGTTGTAGATCGGCTATTTTCACTATTTTGGAATATTTTAGAATTAAGTTTAACATTAAGCATTGTTTTGGCCTTATTTTGATGATTGGTACTGGTCATTTCTTTGTATATTTAAGTCATTTGTAATTTGGCATTAGTAGTTGAATTTTCTGCAAATATTTACTATACTTGATGATCCATCCATCCATCCATCTTCTCCCGCTTATCCGTGGTCGGGTCGCGGAGGTAGCAGTTCCAGCAGAGAGCCCCAAACTTTCTTTTCCCTGGCCACATCAACCAGCTCTGACTGGGGGATCCCAAGGCGCTCCCAGGCCAGAGAAGAGATATAATCCCTCCATCTGGTTCTAGGTCTACCCCTTGGTCTCTTCCCAGCTGGACGTGCCTGGAACACCTCCCTAGGGAGGCGCCCAGGTGGCATCCTAACTAGGTGCCCGAACCACCTCAACTGGCTCCTTTCGACGCGAAGGAGGAGCGGTTCAACTCCGAGTCCCTCCCGGATGACCGAACTTCTCACCTTATCCCTAAGGGAGACACCAGCCACCCTGCGGAGAAAACCCATCTCGGCCGCTTGTACCCGCGATCTCGTTCTTTCGGTCATGACTTGATGATCCAATTGTATTTTATTTTTCTAGAGAATTGTATTTCACTTTTGTGATCTCTGTCAATCTCAAGATTTAACAACTTTTGTTCTACTTTGTTACAGTGTGTGATCTGAGACCAGTGAGATCCGCAGGCATTCAAGTTGACTTGACCTACAGAAGTCATCCCAGCCAAATAATCAGTATGTATAGCTACAACTGCAAGTCATGCAGTTTCTCAACCTCTGTCTTATATTCTTTCACCACACATGTAAAAGTACACAGGAATGAGGCTAATCATTGCTTTTCATGTGGTATACCTGAGTGCCCTTGCACTCTTAAGAACTTTAAGTCTTTCAAGTCTCATATGTATCGCCAACATCGCAAGGCAAAAATTGTGCCAATTGAAGATAGACCTCAACCCCAGAATGTTATGTTTTCATGCCAGGTTGATGCTTGTAACTTTCAGAGCACCCTTTTTTCAAGTCTGTGTGCACACTTGAAATGGCATATTATGGATGGTAACTGCACCAAATCTTTCTGTGTTAAGTCAACCTTTTCTTCTCATTTAAGTCGAAACCATAAATGTTCACACCATGAAACTATAAGTCATGATGCACCTAACAGCCAGCAAAATGAGCAGTGTATATTGTCTGATGAAATGTTCCCTGAAGCTATGCCTGATGTGCAAGATGCAGAGCAGGATACTGTGCCTGACCAAAGCCAGTTTTTGAACAATTTGGCTCTTTTCTATCTTAAAATGCAAGCCAAAATGTTACTTCCTGCTAGTACTATTCAGACAATCATAGAGGAATTTCAGGAGGTGCACAACTCTGGCATGAAGTTAGCACTTTCAAAGGTTCATGAGAAGCTTACTATGTTGAACCTGCAGGACAATGAAATCAGTCAGATACTAGATGATGTGTCAAAGGAAGATATCTTATATCCCAAAACCTTTGGTGATGAAGTCGGTGGAGTCGTCATGGGTAATGGTTATGAGGGCCTTCTGACTCAGATCAAAGCAAGAGTGAACCATGTCAACAGGGACAATACACTCGCTAAAATTCGAAGAATGAAGATGCTCCCCAGTCCAAAAAAAGCTGCAGTCGAGTGGACAGTTATGGATGCATCAACTGGCAACCTGACAACCTGCCTGAAGGAGAGACGGTAGATTCTTTTGAAGTCAAGAGGCAGATGTTGGTCACACTTTACAGAAAGAAAGGACCAAGAGGAGCAGAGAGGGCGATGGTGGACAACATCATGCAGATGACGTACCTACAGCAGCGCAAACTCATCAACTCCAGTCCTCCTCATAGAATCAGTGATGTTGTGCAAGAGTAGCCCTTTCTTCTCCAGAAAAGATGGCTGTGTTCTCACTTTGAAAAGCTGGCAGGGATCGATATTCTCTCAAGACTGACTGAGGCATTGCAGAGTAAAGGCAGGCGAGTCATCAACTACTTCCAGCATCAGAGGTTGAAGTGGAAAGGCGAGATCCAGTCTCTGCTGACTGAAATGGAGACCTCACAAGATCAAGATGTGATGGCAACTTCAGCTGTCCTGCTTTTTATGGCCTTCTTCAAAGAGTCAACAGAGTCCCTGTTCATGCTGGCCGATGTAAGTAGTTTTCTTTCACAAACAGACTTAGTTATTTGCCAAAAGTGTAGTTATTCTGCCTTTTTAACTAACACAAGGTGATACCAGATCTCTGTGGATTTCAGAGTGTGGGATGGATTCAATATCAGAAAACATGAGTACGAGGAATGTGGGTTCACTTATGGATGGATTGAAGATCTGGACCCATACATGCCATCCATAAATAAACCCACATGTCCTCACTATTATATTGTGTTAGTACTGTAGTTTCTTCAAATCTAATTATCTTTTTTGGTGCTTCTTCTTTCGTGTTGTTTGTTAGGTCACAGCAATCCAGGCAGACGTAGAAGCACAGTCGCTACCAGACACACCCAGGCTCATAATGCTCGGTAACATACACATGCTCTATCAAACTCTTACCCCCACCCTCTTTCTTAGTTTTGTCTTGATTGATTGTATGATATGCTTATGTATGGACACACACACACACACACACACACACACACACACACACACACACACACACACACACACACACACACACACCCCCCCCCCCACACACACACACACACACACACACACAAAGCTACCCTGACATAAGCACTGTTAAAGTGTCTATTTTTTGTCGTCCATCTACTTACACACTTGATTCTCTGTTCCCTTGTTTTTGTATATGACGTTTCTAGGCATTATACTGATATAACACTGAATGTATACGAACACCAATATGAAAATGCCATGCAGTGACGTTAATTTTGCTATTGCAGAGTTGTTCAGATGAAAATATTTTAGGTAATTGAGTAACAATTTGTTGTTTCTTTTTCAGGACATTCAATCCTGACAGCATTCAGGTGGATGCTGTCTATTGAGGGAAGTGTGGTCATGACGCTGGACAGCAGTGACAACTTCACAGATGCCTTGGCTGTGCTCTTTGCAAGCTTCTATGTGTTCAATATGGAGTGCCAGGAGGCTGCTGCTTGTACACTGGAGCTTGTTCAGAGGCAAGTGAATGCCTTTCCATATTACACTTATGTATTATAATTAAAGTCAAAAGCAATATGAGGACTGATGTGAGTATATTGTATTTTTTTTTTATTGTGTTCTTTATAAAGTATATAGTATTTCTTAATTGGTATGATATTGGTAACAGGTTTCTGGTCAGGATCAACCCAGAGGATGGGACCAAATGCTCTGCAAGAGAGGGAGTGAGCAAGAAGACCAAGAAGGTGGTGCAGAGGAAGGTGACGGCCATCAATCCTCAGGTCAACAGTTTAATTCGTTCCTTGTTGGAGTTCGAATGGAAGACGTCAAACTGAGGGCTGCACATACGGAATGCATGCCCCCCCCTCCCGTACTTAGTAGTCAATAACATAGGAAACATGGCCAAATTTACTCCATTTATACTCGTTATCAGAGTACCCGTTGTAACGTTTCGTCTCTCTGTCTGTCTGTGTCCCTTTTTATGTTCTTATGGAGATCTCTATATGTCTACCCATGTCCCCTTTATGCCCATATAATGGTTTCAGAGCTGTCATGCCAAAGCTTTGAGAAGCTATTACTGTTGTTATTGTTGTTATTGTAGAAAATGCTTTGTTAAGAGGATCCCCCTCGTCTTTGACAATAATTCTGTCAATCCTCTCGGTTCTGGTAAAAAGTAGCATAACATATTGGCAGTGTACTTGACTCTTGGTGAAATATTGCCAAATAATCGCTCATGTGTTTATCCAATGCAGTTGGTATACTACTTTGTAGGGAAGCAAGAGAAAATATTCTCTCCCCTTCTAGCTGATTTGAAGGATATAGAAAAGTTGGGATTTGCAACTGAGGATGGTACCAGTCTGAAAGGAGCATTGATAGCCATATCAGGGGACAATCTTGGTTCACATTGTATCGGAGGATTCACTGAGAATTTTAGCAGAAGGAACTACTTCTGCCGTTACTGCTTGATAGACAGGGACATGTTTAGAAAACAACCTGAATGTTGAGCAAGTCAGTGATAAGCAACCTCAAGCTATAACTGTTGTTATTGTTGTTATTGTATTGTTGAATACAAGTTTTGAGAAATAATGTTAATGTAAAAAAAAAATGCTGCTGCAGTGTTTTGAAGATGTTTACTGAAATATATTTTATGCAAAAAGTTGCACTGAAGATTGCTGTTCTGTGTACTCCCTGGGCATTAAGAAAAATGTTAATTCATTTTATTTTTGGATATTTTTGAAGCAATCCTCCTGTTCTAAATGCTAAATGTTCAAGAACATATATTAACTGTGACTGTGTTGAAAACAGTGTTAACTATTTTAATGTGAGTTTGGAATAAAATAAATTCTTTATAAAGAACCTTTTGATTTGAATTCAATGTTATTCTGAAGTGCAGTAGTTAAAAATAATCAATACAGTAGTATAGTAATATTGCAGTACAATATAATAAAATACAGTAATGGGCAACATTACAACAAAAAATAAAATTACAGTAAAATACTGTTTTGTAGTACTACAGTAGAAATGGGCTACATTACAACAAAAATTTAAATTACAGTAAAATACTGTTTTGTAGTACTACAGTAGAAATGGGCTACATTACAACAACAAATAAAATTACAGTAAAATACTGTTTTGTAGTAATACAGTAGTGTCCTATATGCTGTAAAATGGATTACAGTAGTTTATTGTAATTAGGAAATACAGTACATTACTGGCCACTGAGCTGCCAGTAATGTACTGTAAATATACAACGCAAAGGCTTAGAGTGTACATTAAACCATGAATATACAAGCTCAAAAAGCAAGAATCCTGCAGGTACATTCACTTTCAATAATCAAAACCATTTGAAGTGATATACGTACGGAAGTGAGACTTTAGATTTGCCAAAGTGCAGACCAACAGGTGGGTTTTCATTCTGAACGGATATAGGATCTCTGCTGTCCTGATATAAATGAGGAGCTCTAATTCTTATCTGGATTTTGGAGACAGGATAGCAAACAGTTTGAGCTTTACTGCAGAATGAAGACCCAGTTGGTTTCACATTTTCATCTACTGAAGGAGGACGATTCTCTGTGCACTTCTCAGATTAACACTTGGATGTACCTGCAGATGACATCACAGAGGTTAAACCCAATCCTTGTCCAGTATGCAGCTTTCACAGGAATGATGAATGCTATGTAAAGTCCCGGTCATGAACCCTGAGAAAGCACTCAGTAAGGACATCTTTAACATTTTAAAGTGTCCAACGGTAAAAAGTTAAAAGGTATTTAAAAGGTACTTGAACAGATTGTGAAATCAGACAAATTATCATTCAGAGCTTGGTATTTTCCAACCTGATCTCACCAGAATGCGTGACTCCACGAACAAACTTTGCTTCATTTACGTGTCTGCACCACGCAAATGTAAAGTGAATGAGGCTCCTTTGTCATGGTGCACACATGCATTTCTACAACGTCCTGTGAGCTTTTTATTCTATAAAACGTTTTTAAAGTCTACTTTATAGCTTGTAGTGACTCACGGGAGGCTTCTTTTATTTAATTTGTATTCAGAATAATTTGTATTTTTCGTCAGAATGTATTATGGCAACCCTGTCTCCTAAAAATTACGTTCCCTCAGAACTAAACTGCATTCTCAATTACAGAAAAATCAGCAGGACTAAAGTGTCTATATTAGTCCACACTGTTTTGAGTTAAAAGTAAACTACACTTTTGAAAGTGTTAAAAAGTTTACACTAGGACAGAGTTCCAGCAACTCTCTCTATAGTTACAATGTAACTCCGGTCAACACCGGTCAGTGTTACATTTACGCAACACTAGCTTGCAGAGTCAAAAGTTAACACCACAAGTGTATTTTTTTAACACTAAATAGAGTTAAAGTCATATTAACACTATTAAGGATATACAATGTAACTCAATATTTAACTCTTTAGAGTTGATTTAGAGTTGATTCATAAGCTCTGTAGGGTGTCAATTTATAATTTCACCTACACACAATGCAACATTATTAATACAAATGATATAAAAGAAAGACACAAGCCAAGTTTCAAAGTTTGCAGTTAACATAACTGTATTTTGTGTAAAAACAACACATACAACATAGGCTTACATTAACATTCCACAGTACATCCATTCAGTCCTTAACCAACACACTCTCACTCCATAAACGTCCAGGAGCGACGCTTGGTCAGGGTCCCGTGGCGTGCAGTTGTGACGCTCCTAGGCTCCTTCAGCTTCATAAAGGGACGCAAATAGCTTTCAACTGATTGCAATGTATTCCCATCTGCGGCGGGATTTGACGCTCATGGAAGCACGGCATTCGTTTGTGTCGGCTGCCATTAAAGGCAATGTGAGCGTCCATTCCCATTGGATAACGGAGAATTGTACACCCGGAAGTAAGTATTCCCCTTACTGTCGATTGATTTTACAGTGATATCTGCACTACTCATCGACTAAAAAACACCAGATCATCCTTGTTAATTACACAACATTGATTGGTTTAAATGGTGTGCAATGCTTTTGTATTTTTCCCCTTCGATTCGGAGAAACAAATATTTTTTCGGAGTAAAGGATGGCACTACCCAAAATCCCCAGCTATCGTTTAGGACTACACCATTTGCTCTGTTTGACAAGCCCCGTGATTAGTTCTCAAGCTCTGTGATTGGTTGACCTCCAACTGCATACCATTCATTCCAATGGCTGGCGTCTATGTCACGTGATCTTCAAATTTCTCCCTGCAGAAAAAAAAAAACATGGCTGAACTTCGTTTTATTCTCGGTGGAAATGCCTATTTTAAAGTTAGTTTGGCCATTAAAATGCGTTTTGATGTCATTTGATGCGCACACAGCAGCAAGCTCAGACAGTGGTGACAGTTTAATTTTGAACGTGTCTGAGAGCTCATATGAGTCTGAATGATCGGTTTATTTTGTATCTGTTAGAAGTTTAGGAATTAGGTGCGTCAATATGGGCGATCATTTGGACATGTAGCCAGTGGTGGACTGGGACTAAAAATCATCCCGGGACTCTCGACTGGCCCACTTCGGTACCACAAGTAAATTGTCAACGGGGGGAGTGGGGGATGTGCTAGTGACTTATCCGACCGGCCCACTTCGGTACCGGCACATCGGGATTCGTCCCGATGGCCAGTCCGCCACTGCACCCAGCCCAGCCCACGTAAACTGTCAACGGGGGGAGCCTCGCTGCGGGGAAACGGTGGACCTAGTGTCCCGATCGGAGTGGGAATAATAATAATAATCCGTGCATTTTATCCATTAATTTCCCCAACATTGTGGTAAAAAAAACACACGTTTAATCCATGTTGGTGTACTACAACTACAAAAAGCATCGGTTTGTTTTCTCATCAGGAAATGCAGACCGGCTCAAACAAAAGATTTTTAAATCATCATCCTCACGATCATTTAATGTATCATATGTTCGCCGAATTGACATGAAAGCACTAATAACCGAGGCCATTCTCATCGGCACCCCACACCAAGTTAAATCATCCCCCATAACAAGCATCACCTTCTCCGACCAGGACCTTCCCCTCTCATCAGTTGTCACCAACCTGGGCGTCAAAATGGACCCCTGCCTCAACTATGAGTCCCACATCAAACACCTCTGCAAAACATCCTTCTTCCACCTTAGAAATATAGCTAAACTCCGCCCCACCCTCACTCTTCCTGACGCCGAAAAGTTGGTCCACGCCTTTGTCTCCTCCAGGTTGGACTACTGTAATGCACTTCTCGTCGGGATCAAAAGCTCCAATACGTACAGAACAGCGCTGCTAGGATCCTGACGAGAGTGCGCAAATACGAGCACATCACCCCCATTCTCAAATCACTGCACTGGCTTCCCATCTCCTCCCGGACAGAATTCAAAATCACCCTGTTAACACACCAGTGTATCCACGGAAATGCCCCCCCCCCCCCTACCTCAAGGAATTGATTGAACCACAAATCGCCACCCGCAGCCTCCGCTCGGGAAATACTAACAAGCTGAAGGAATATGGCGTTATATTTGTGCCTCTATCCTGAGCACGCAATAAAACATGTTGAGCATAGAAAATGTGATTGAGCGCGCACTTGAACATTTTTGAGCACAGAGAAATATATTTTCTCTCATAAAACTCCTGCTCCGTGCGCAAACAGACCGCTGCACGCGCTCTCTCTCCCTCGCTCGCTTGACCTCTCCACCCTGTGCGCGCTCTGCTTTGCCTGCGCTCGCTCAAGTTGTCACAGCGTTACAAATGTGCCACAAAACCAACCAATCGGAGAACTCGAGAAGATCAATTCTGATTGGCTGGTCGTCTCCAATCATATCTTCTATCTGAGATGAGAGAGGGATTTTCGGTTGCCATCAGGCTGTTGACGTTCTTATTACACATCCATCGTTGACATTTACAGGACATGACAGACTCGAATGAAGAGAATAGCACGCCACAGTGTCAGGTGAGTTATACATTTCTAGTTTTCTGATATCACGTTATTGTTTGCAATGCCTGAGTTTGCTAGCCGGCAACATAGCTACAGGGGTAGTTTAAGCAAACAGCTAACAAACCGTAGCCTACATTTACATGAACCCTTCTGAGGTATTGATTACTTGCTGTAAGCATTAGAGGTGGCAGAATGACAAAACATGTTTCTCTCTCTATCACAATTTGGGGTTGACCAGAACCTGGACCAACTTCTGTTTCCTGTTCTACAATGGGCATAGCAGAGCTTGCGTTAATTTTCAGATTAGGCTAGGGCCGGATAAAGTTAGCAACACACGTTAACCATGAACAGCCTATTAATCCGTTCTCTTAATGTTATTCTGTCCAACGTTGTGGAATTAGAGAGAAAGGGCTTCTTAACGTGCTTTTATCCGGGGTGGAAGGAGTTACATATTAGTTCAAACATTGGGGCGTGTGATTGTAGTGGGTGGAGGTGGTGAAATGAGGATATACATTTTGGAGTTCAAGCTAGCATAATATAGTTAACGTTACACAATAATAAGGAAGAGAGCTATTTTTGTGATACATTGCTATTGATATGGATTTAGAGTGCACATTTGAGACTTCCAAACAGTAAACAAAAACGTAACTTATGGGTGAGTGTTTTTATCAGTCATATTATGTCCTTGTGATTCTGTTGATTATTACCTGTCTGTATTATGTTGCAGCTCAGCTGATGTTGGGTTGATGGCAAAAGGAGAGGGACTTAAGTGAGAGTGAAAAGTGGTAAGTTTCAAATAGGCCAGCCAGTTCCCATCCTATAGGTTGTTCGATGGATCTAACCCTTTCTCCTGTCTTTGTCTCCCTCTTTCAGCACAAGAACCCCAAGGGGATTCAATGGAGCCTGAAGACCTGCAATGAGACCCTCACCCTGCACCTGAGTCTCAACTCCCAGAGTTTTGCAAGCCTCTCCCTGTTCCTTATTTTCATTAAACAGACGTTAAGCTTCCCAATGGTGTGGTCTTCGTGTGAAAAATATGATTACCTCATGTTGTTGCTGTTGTTGTCTTTTGTGATGGTTAAATTGCTCCTGCTGACTTGAGCCGGCCATTCTTTCCTCCTCTCTGTGTCAGTGGGGAAGCCGTACATTCATACTCCTTTCTCTGAGCGCTTGGAGCATCCCCAGGCAGCACAGCAAACCATAGGGGAGACTATATGCCAGGACAACACGGAGGAAAAGGCACAGACAAACTGCATGACATGCTATTCAATGATTATTGAATTCCATCCATATTTACAATGGATGTTCCTAAAACAACACATTTAACATCTTCATGCTGTTGCTGCTGCTGCTAGTCCTTTGACTCATTGTGCTGTCAGTTGACAATCATTGATAGGCACCTGTCGGTCTCCTGTCCTTTCTGAAAGTCATAAAGATTACATTAGTCATTTAGATTACTTATGTCCTCAATTACAAGGGGATTACTGAAACTACCATGAATTAAAGAAATGGTAGAAATGATTCTAATCAGAATTTTGAAACCTTCCTTCCCATCCCCTCCTAAATATATCAATAAGGATGTGATGTTCTTGACTACCATACAAGTTTAAGAAGATAATATTTGTTTTAAATAATTCAAAGCAATAAACAACAGTAACAGGCTCTGTAACCAAGGCAACGTTAGCCTAACATGTATGTTAACAGGTAAGATAGCTGTTCACACTATCTATATATTTTCTACTTTTTGTAATGCTATTTTATTTCTATTTAAGATGTTTACATTTTTGATTGTTTAATTCTATTCTTTTAACTGTCTAATGTACAATGCCTTGTCTTTTGCTGCTGCAGCGTAAACATTTCCACAATTGGTATCAATAAAGTACTTCTTATTTTGTCTTAATCCTCAAATATTAGCACATTTTACTTAAAAAAAAAAAAAAACACATTGATGTAACTACATACACATATCGATATGTTCTGTACATATTGCAAATCAAAACCTTTATTGACCACTAACTACCAAAAATTGCATTTCTATCCTGTTATTAATGCATTCAAATCGTGATTCAAATGGCCCGCCACAACTCCGGGAACTTTCTGAGTCTCCATGAACCACATGACGATCAAGCCTTTTGGACTTCCGCTGTCGCAACTCTTCTCTCTACATGGTGCTGGACTGGACCAACCAATCAGAATTGACCTTCCCGAGTTCTCCGATTGATTGGTTTTGTGGCACATTTGTAACGCTGTGACAACTTGAGCGAGCGCAGGCAAAGCTGAGCGCATACAGGGTGGAGAGGTCGAGCGAGGGAGAGAGAGCGCGTGCAGCGGTCTGCTTGCGCACGGAGCAGGAGTTTTTTGAGAGAAAATATATTCTCTGCTCAAAAATGTTCAAGTGTGCGCTCAATCGCATTTTCTATGTTCAACATGTTTTTATTACGTGCTCAGGATAGAGGCACAAATATAACGCCATAAAGGAACGGCACACCAACCTCCGCACTATGGGAGATCGAGCTTTCTGTGCAGCTGCCCCCCGGCTGTGGAACTCACTCCCAGACCATGTCAGAGCTCCTCAACCTGTGAATACTTTTAAGAGAGCACTAAAAACCTACCATTTTAACAAAGCATTTGGTTAGCTTTTTAAGCCGGTTTTAATAACCCTGCCTCTCCTTTTTAAAACGTGTTTTTAAACTTGTTTTTTAACCTGTTTATACATTTTGACTCTTGCAAATGGTTTTCTTTATCTTTTTTTGTATTATGTACTGTAGTACTTTGAGGTTTGTTTCAAATGTAAAGTGCAATACAAATAAAACGTATTATTATTATTATTATTCATAAATGTAGTTTCATCCACTTGAGTTTAAAACTACAAAAATAATCGATTTGTTTTTATATCACAGCCTACGGGAGGAAATTCAGCAGCTCTCACTATCGATTTTTAATCCTAATTTAATCATCATCTTCACCACGATCATTTATGTTTATGTTCGCCGAATTGACATGAAAGCACTGACAAATATGAATATACTGTAGTCAACTTCATTAAAACGTTATTAACGTGCCCAAACTCAGTAATTCACCATTTATACGCATGACAACACACTTTGTCCGTGGTTGGCTCTCTCGCCGCACAGTGAAGCGTTCCCACATTGACGTCACTTCCGTCTTCCCCCAAAACTTCAAAATGAGTCGAAGGGATTTCCCCGCGAGGTTCGAAATTATTGATATTTATCGGAACGGTATCGCACCTTCTTTTTTAAACTGACTGTTCGAGATGACTAGTAGCCCAATATTTCATTGCACAACAGTTGTTGGGAGGCTGTCACAGGCTCTTTAAGGAGTCGTGGTGGAGTCACGCATTCTGTTGAGATCAGGTTGGTATTTTCATAGGATTTGTCTAGAAGGGGTTTTGCAATTTTTATTTTCCACAAATAAAGCCATAAGTACAAATGATAACCCTTTTATAAAGGGATTGTTTTTCTATTATCAGATTTGATCTATGAACACCTTTGTCAACATCCCACAATTTGAGGTTTTATTTGATAATGTTAAGTTTAATTATACAACAATAACATGAAACCAGTAAAGGTATTAAAGACAATCAAATACATTCATTTATACGTTTATTCCACTCATGGCAATTATTATAAAACAAAACATGAACACTTCAAGCAGTTTTTCCCATGATGAAACAAGAGCAGGGAGAAGAAAGTTTTATTTAACCTGCCCGTTTTTCAAATTCAGTCACAGCTGCTCATAAATACTTAGAGCCATATAAAAAACTAAATGACAATCGAAAGTCAACACAACTATCTACCATCAGCGAAGCAGGCTACCTGACATGTTCATACAGTGTAATTATTCTTTCTTCATACATTTTCTCAAACCAAAATATGTTCATACTGCCCTTTAAAATCATTTGGTAAAGGAGGAGGCATGTGGCGCAGTGGCCTATAGTGCATTGCTGTTCGGATCAGGGGAGCACAGGTTCAAACCCCGCTGCAGTCAGCATGTCGTAGTGTCCGACACTTCACCCCAAATTGCTCCTGTGGGGATTGTCCACAGTATCGAATATAAGTCGCTTTGGATAAAAGCATAATAAGTAACATGTAAAGAATTCCCATTTAACACATTTGTGTTAAAAGTATGTGCAAACTGGCACTTAAAGTTACATTTCCTTCTATGCTGCTCATCCTCTGAAGTTAAAACTAATTTGTGTTGTATATTTTCTGGAAGTATTCTGTTTTTTGCTGTATGCATAACTAAATAAGTCTTAATCAGTTAAATCTTTGGATTTTAACAGCCATGACTCAATAAACAGTGAATTTGTGGGTTCTCATGCAGGGGTGTGCAATATGCTTTGAATTTGATTGTATTGGGGTTTCACTGTTAACCAAAACGAGACAGTTACATATTCACAACATCACATTTGTATTTTGAATGGGGCAGAGATGGAGTGAGTCCTGGACTCTGACTCGAGTCGGACTCGAGTGCCGATTTTCGGGACTTGCGACTCGACTCGGACTTACGACTCGACTCGGACTCGCTCACTGATTTACGCGGACTAGACTCTGACTCGTGAATTCTCGCGCACGATGACTCTGACTCGTTAATGTTTCACCCACAATGACTCGTTCTTGACTTGTACATTGATGCTCCGACTTGGACTCGGACTCGAGCAAGTTTTGTCTCGAGTCAGATGTAGGCCTACTCTGTCCTGGCGAGTGCCAGGCCAACTTGGGGCCCCAAGCAAAATTGTGAGATGAGGCCTGTCCGCCCCCCAACCGACAGGAGTGAAACAATTTTTTTTGGAAAAGAAGTACATTGCAAATATAATTCCTTTTTATTATTATTATCAACACAGTTACTTTTTTATACAGTGAGGTAAATGGTAAATGTGCATGTACTGTATGTCGTTCAGTATGCGTTTACAGGTGAATACGTTTGCATTTCCTGCCAAATACTAGCCTCAAAAAGATTAAAATATAATTCATGCAAATAAACTACTTCTACTACTAATAACCAAAATCATAATCATAATCAATTCAATAATATTATTTTATTATAATATAGTTGTAATTATAGTCAAGACAAAACATGCTTATGACATGCTCAAAAACTGATATTTCTTAAATTTGTATTCAAATGTAGTTCCCTCTGTCAGCAATGTATCAACAACTACACACACAATTCTATCAATTTTTCTCTGTGTTGTGGTTGACATGATGATGACTGTTAGGAGTTAAGGGGAGAGGCTGAGTATCACCATGAAATGTGCAAATTGACATAAAAATGAATAAAAGGGGGAAAATGCTCCATGTTTTTTAGGCTGTAAACTTTAACTGTTATGTAAGCAACTAGAGAGACAGTTTATTACTCTTCCTCCTGTATATATATATATATATTGCGCGGAGAACTGCGCTGAGAACTGTGCACAAGCCGAGCTCATAAGCCGAGGCCCCCTGTGCGAGGCCCCCTGCGCAATATGAAGCCCCATGCAGCCTGCATGATCGGCCTATAGGGAGGGACGGCCCTGCGTGTGCACCTGCGAGGCGAGTTCACTTACTGGGCCCCCGCTATTCCGGTCTAAAGATGTCCAGAGACACACCCCGCCTCCTGCTGTGTGCTTTCACACATTCTGCTTCCGCATTGGAAAAGAGCAGCGCAAAATGCTCGTTACGTGGAAAAAAGATAGACCAGACCAGACCAGGCTGTTAGCGCTTTACTTTTTTCTGTGAGTGTTTAGCATCCACTAAGCTAAGTTACCATCCGTTCTGTAGGGGGGCACAGGCAGATGATCAATGCCACAGCCTCTGAGGGCCCCATCAATTCACACACACTTATACACACTCACACTGTATATTGAGTTGTCAGGTAAGCCTTGGAGGATAGCCTACACACCAAACACAAATTCCTCAGTGTGTGTGTGATGCACTCACTCTCTCTGATAGGTCAATAAAGAGCCATTCCCCAGGATTTACTGGTCTAAAGGTACAAACTCAGACAATTGTCAGTCAATCCAACTGGACCAAATAGCAGCCAGCGGACTGCTGAGTGCTAAGGTCAATGCTAACAAGCAGCCATGTTTATCAAGCTGACGACTGACATAGCTGAAACGGTCCAATCAGGAAACTGCTTGGCAGGTATAAAAGTGACCCATAAAACATTTGGAAAAATATTGTATTTTCTTATGGTTGCAAAAAAAAACATTAGAAAAAAAAGGAGAATTGGGTCCTGAAATAGCTTATAGACATTGGGACATAAAGACAAGTATGGCACAATATAACTGTTTGAATTGGAGAAGAACGTTGAAAATGGTGAGTGTTTGTGACATGACATGTAATTAGGCAATTTAATATGACTGCATTCATTGGCTTCAAATAAGCCAAACATTTAAATTGTTATTAAAGTATTTTTTTATTTCAGTCTAGGTACAGGGGAAACCGGTGGGTTTTCTGTCTGTCCTGATATAAATGGAGAACAAGTGGAAAGGGGAAAATATAAGACACTAATTATTGGTAATCAAGCTAAATCATCCAATATGATTGTAAAGGAAAAGAGATACTGGGCTGAATGAAATAGATGGGGGTCAGGATTATTCAAGGCATTCCATCATAATCAACACCTTCAACACCTTCAAGTTTCTCAAACTTCTCATGTCCAAATAAATCAACCAAATTGCTATGGTTCGCCAAACCATTTTTGCAGATGTTTATCAGGTCTGCACCAGCAGAAAATATACAACATTTGGTCAAAGCGTCTTTGGAACTTCTTTGAATGCTCACATTGAAGGCCATTTGCAACATGAGTTTGATCCTTGAGTAGTTCCACCATGAGGCCCATTGTAAGTAAATAACTTTTATATCTTGAGATTGCATTACAATACTCACTGTCCACCATCAGCTGTGTTTAGCTAAGGATAAATAAGGCTAATATTTTATTAACTATCATACTTGGGTTACTACAGTCTGGAGGACAATGTTATCATGTTCACAATAGCAATGATGTTCCAACAAAGCAAGACATTTATACATTTTATATGAAAAAATCAAATGCATACATAAAGTGAAACCGTACAAACAAACCGTAGTTACAATATAAGTAATCTGTGGATTTATAAAATACTCTGAGCACAAACCCCTGTAGCTAATGTTGAATCTGGGCATTTAGAGCAACATAATGGTAATGAAAACAGGTACATAACTCCTGCTATAGCTATCCTCAGGAACAGCACATGACAGAAGAAGACCTTTAGCTTGCAATGCTAACTTACAATATTAATATTAATGCAACTCCTTTGGACAGTGCCCATCTATGGGTATGTGCGGTCCACCCAATGGCAGCAATAGCGTTTTTAACATTCAGAACTTAAAATGCCATTTAAATATAATCTTACATTCTGTAGAAATAGCTTTATGTCATCATGGGCTGCAGTGCTGGCCATAACAAAGATATATCACCAGCATATTCTTCATATTAGACATTAAAGGAACATTGATATTGATCGATATTCTATCTGTCCAGTGGCTTCATCTACTGAACACCTAAAAACATACAAACTGTGGGTTTGTGTGAGAGTGATCATCGAATAACGCAACACAGTAAAATGTAGCTACACAATGTACATTAGAAAATTGAGTGTGGCCAGTTAGAAACGTTTTGACAATCTCTAATCGCACACATTGAAACGTGACATATGCAAGCTTGTTTTTGTTTCTGTTTGAAATGTAAAAGTGTCCATATTAGTGTGGCAATATGCTACGCTTCGTCTTCTGCTTTCATTTGCACTATGAGGTAGTATCACCATACAGGCGCTAACTGACCAGCAGAGAAAATCCAGACGTCAATTCACTTTTTACTGGCCCTAATGTTTTCAAGCATTGTATCATTAACACTTACGGCTTTATACAATGTTGTGTGATTCCCTTGAAAAGCCTTCTGTGACTCATGCTGAGGAACTGATGGGAAATAATTAGACTCATGCAGAAATGGGCACGGTTCACATTATATATATTCAGCAGACCAGACGCCTCCACAAAACTACGATGATGTGGCACAGACAGTTCGGACAAGATGGAGATCAGGGGCTTCATTTAGTCTAATACAGCATAAACTATTATTCATGTTCAATACCAGCTTGGGTTGTTCAATGCTTTAAGCTCAGCTGTAACACCTAACTCCTTCTGAGTCTGCTGGGGGGTCCCTGGTTGTGCGAAGAAGTTGTAAAGCCTGTCAAGGGTGGTACAAAAATATCATTGCTGTGCTCACAGGTACCCACCTAAACCAAGGTTCCATGTGTGGGCCATGCAATAGATGAAAACATCAAATGGAGGCTGCAGCCACATGTTTTATCTCCATTAACATGGCCTGATATGACGGTTGCTCTAACTCTGTGCTACAATGGGCCAACTTTACAGGCCACACTGCTCCAGAAGCTGTTTTAGAACAATCCACAATTCCGACAAATTAATCTTTTATATCCAGCATCTCTGTGACACGTATGACTCGCTTCTGCTTAAAAAAAAGTTCTTTGTCCAAAATAATGGAAAACGTCCGACTTGTCTCATTAAAATCAGCTAAACGTTTTTTTTCATCCCTGTACACCATTAGTTGCAAAGTCTGAATCCTAATGTCTATTACTGCACTGTGACAAACTGCATTTTAAACAGAATACAACATCTTTCTCTTTGCTGTGTTCTCACTTTATGAACCTACAAATATTGGGTTATTGTCTACCTGCAGTCCTCAGGCACAACCTCTACAAAGAGCCTTTGTCGCCTTTGCCAGGTGACAGAGGCTCACCGGGCTCCAGAGAGCTGGGGATAAGAGCAGGCGGGAAGGTGATACATCTGCAAAGCACCTGGACATAGACACATCACAGAGTAGGGTAAAGCATCTGAGGCTGGGCAGTCTAAAAAAGGTTGCTAGTGGCTAAACATGGAAGATACTGTGAAACAGTCGGTGCCCATTTCTGACTGCGAGTGTGAGTGCAAACGTATAAGTGCTATTGTACGTCACATGGGTTCTCCCCTTGCAGCTTTTTTCGGACTGCTTGCAGCAGCTATGTTTAGTCAACAGAAAATATCACTCCCAGGCAGGGGCGGATCTAGACAAATATTCATGGGGTGGCAAGAGGGTGGCAGGAGAATTTCAGGGGTGGCATCCCCTGGCAGAAGTATATGCTGATTTAATTGCAGTCATATCAATCAATGTTAACTTGGAAAGCCAAAATATTGATATTTTAACTCAATAACATTAGGTGACATTATTGTGGCACATCAGTAAAGCCTTAAATATAAATATATAAGGTGGCACACGTAATTTAATGGATTTTAACTGAATGAGTTGGTTTAACTCTTAGACCAGCAGGGGTACCAAATATGCAGACTGCTGCAATAAGTACATTAATTAACTGTCTCATCGATGTGTGTCTGTATGAATATGATAATATTAACAATCATATTATTCCTATCAGCTGTCAATCACTGTTATGATTCACATATTCAGTGTTATTATTAAATAAACTATATTTTTTGGAGGAGTTAATGATGCATGTTCCTCAAGATGCTTGCTCACCCTCCTTCAAATTTGAAAGACCAGTAATTACTATCATAATTCAAAAGAATCAAAGGAACAGTTCAGCGCCCCACAACTTCATTGCAAACAGTTACAACCTTGACTTTACATCAGAAAGAACAAACATTAAAGAAATGAATAACTGCATCAGTTAGGGTTAAAAAAAAAACGTGTATTCAGCTAAAACATACACATCGCTGCAGTTATTACCCAGTGGAATGCCCGTACCTACTGGCCTAGTTAAACAAAGTGGTTACTTTTTTTTGGCTGGGCAGTGAAGTTTTACACACCGTCTTATTTGACTTTCTCAGGACTTGAAACTGTTTTTTGGGGGAAGACCCCCACAAAGAAAAAACAGATATTTACACATGTAAGGTCATCTTCTTAAACAGTTTATTATTCTCATCGACTCATCCGTGAGCAGAGCATGAAGTTGGCATGTCTATAACAGCTGAATGTGGCGATTACCATCTTGATCAGCAACAAAACGCCACACAAACTTATTAAGATTGCAATTTACTGCGCGAGTTGGCAGACTTTATTTTGCTTACTTTAACATCATTGTTCATGGTGGGGCTAAGCCATTTATTGGTATGGCTGTAGCCTGCAGCCATACCCGGACCGCAAATACCTCATTCCTTCTGTCTACTTGTATCCGAAATGCTTCTCGTTTTGCGCTGTCCTCCCGTTCAAATGAAATCGCCGCCAATCAGATTTCCAAGCTCGCGCCAGTGGGGGGGAGGGGTTACAAGGCTCGCGTCTTGTGCTACATTCACTTGCACTCGGACATTAGAGATTTTCTCTCATAAATGTCCGATGAGCCACAACTTTTCTTTAAAAACAAAGCTGCCAAATGGGGTGGCAGCTGGGGTGGCAAGGCATTTTTCTGAGGTGGCAGCTGCCACCCCGTGCCACCCCGTAGAACCGCCACTGCTCCCAGGACTCCCCTCTGTTTCTGGTGGGGAAAGCAGTCAGGTATAACCACAGACAAAACACTGCCCAAGCTCCAGTAAACATGCCCACCATCAATAATGAGTAAAGAATACTCAAGAGAAAATACCTTAGATCTGGTTCTTACCGCATCCAAAACAAAAGATTCACGCTCACAATTTCTGTGATATGAGAAAAGCCTTCTTCCAATAGTTGAGTAGGCAGCCCTTCACTGTGGCCCTGGACACATAGACAGTGCTGAAATAATTCACATTAACACCAAGTGCTAGCAGCAGGTGGTATAATGGTTGTTTGGTTTTTGTCCTATGCAAAGTTTTGTGTTTGCTACATATAAATGCAGGTTTTCCTAAGATATGTCATTGTTTTGAGTTCAGTGCTCAACATATTGGATTGATCACACTGCACAATGTTGGGGGTTGTAATTATAATCTTTCTTTATTGTTTGATTTGCTGATAATTCTCGTCATTAATAAATTGATCATTTGGTGTTTAAAATGTCAAAAATTGCTTGTCCAACACCCTTTAATATTCGAAGGATAATAAGAACATCAAATGAGCATGGAACTTACAAATCTGAGAAGATAGAACAAAGTGACAATGGGACGTTCTGCTATCAGTTAATCAGTGATTCAATTTATTGACTATTTCATCCATTGGCAGTAAGGGCCATATCAAGGTACCTCAAACAAAATGGCAATACGTCCTGCAGTAGTTAGACACTAGTGCTGTAACAACAGATTTTCTGTCAGCAACAGCGATCAGGGCTAAAGCTAGTTAGCCCTGCAGGTCCCCACACTCACCACTGGATGTCAGCTCCAACAAAACTCGACATACACTGAAAGACTGACTTTAATTTAACGTTTTATGTCAACAGATTTCACATTATTGTATTAGGTTAGTTGAAAGCAAGAATAGGCCTACTATGTTTAAATAAAAAATATAATGTTGTACTTAAAGGTGGGGTACACTGTAAAAAAAGATTGTCATTTTACAGGAAATAACTCTACATTTGTAGCCTATAGTAATTATCATGTTTTTTTAAATAACTTGCAAAATCCTGTAAAATGACAGATATTAAAGAGCCTGTGACAGCCTCCCAACAACTGTTGTGCAATGAAATATTGGGCTACTAGTCATCTCGAACCGTCAGTTTAAAAAAGAAGGTGTGATACCGTTCCGATAGCCTAAATATCAATAATTTCGAACATCGCGGGGAAATTCCTTGGATTTATTTTGAAGTTTTGGGGGAAGCCGGAAGTGACGTCAATGCGGGAACGCTTCACTGTGCGGCGAGAGAGCCAAACACGGACAAAGTGTGTTGTCATGCGTGGAAATTGTGAATTACTGAGTTTAGGCACGTTAATAACGTTTTAATGAAGTTGACTACAGTATATTCATATTTGTCAGTGCCTTCATGTCAATTCGGCGAACATAAACATAAATGATCGTGGTGAAGATGATGATTAAATTAGGATTACAAATCGGTAGTGAGAGCTGCTGAATCTCCTCCCGTCGGATGTGATATAAAAACAAATCGATTATTTTTGTAGTTGTAAACTCAAGTGGATGAAACTACATTTATTAGTGCTTTCATGTCAATTCGGCGAACATGATGCATTGAATGATCGTGAGGATGATGATTTAAAAATCGTTTGTTTGAGCCGGTCTGCATTTCCTGATGAGAAAACAAACCGATGCTTTTTGTAGTTGTAGTACACCAACATGGATTAAACATGTGTTTTTTTTTACCACAATGTTGGGGAAATTAATGGATAAAATGCACGGATTATTATTATTATTCCCACTCCGATCGGGACACTAGGTCCACCGTTTCCCCGCAGCGAGGCTCCCCCCGTTGACAGTTTACGTGGGCTGGGCTGGGTGCAGTGGCGGACTGGCCATCGGGACGAATCCCGATGTGCCGGTACCGAAGTGGGCCGGTCGGATAAGTCACTAGCACATCCCCCACTCCCCCTGTTGACAATTTACTAGTGGTACCGAAGTGGGCCAGTCGAGAGTCCCGGGATGATTTTTAGTCCCAGTCCACCACTGGCTACATGTCCGAATGATCGCCCATATTGACGCACCTAATTCCTAAACTTCTAACAGATACAAAATAAACCGATCATTCAGACTCATATGAGCTCTCAGACACGTTCAAAATTAAACTGTCACCACTGTCTGAGCTTGCTGCTGTGTGCGCATCAAATGACATCAAAACGCATTTTAATGGCCAAACTAACTTTAAAATAGGCATTTTCCACCGAGAATAAAACGAAGTTCAGCCATGTTTTTTTTTTACATGATGATGCTGGGATCCTGAACGGTGCAGCTGGAGCGCTGTGCCCGCAATGACGTCACACATAATTTGGTGGGACTTGAAGAATCCCCGAGAAGATCCAGAGAATGGTCAACATTGAAGGGGAGATTAATGGTTATCAAAGTACAAATATCCAAAATCAGTTCAGTAACGGTTTTCAAGGGGACAATATTTACTCAAATTGATGGGTTTGGATGATGGGGGAAACTCGTGTCACAGGCTCTTTAACTATAAATTAACAACCCAAAACATTATTTTAAGTATTTTGACAATAACAACAAATAACGTTTATTTCATCTTTTTTTTAAGTAAATTTACTATATAATATTTACAGTATTTTTGCACTTTCAGAAAATACATGCAGATGTACGTCAAATAAAAAGTATTATCTGTAATTAAATATGTAACTCGTAATATAAAAGTGTATTAATATTATAAGACTTTAAGATATTTCTTTGTAATTTTAAGATAAACATAAAACTGTAAAAAAAAAAAGGGTCACATTAAAAAAAACGTAAAATGTAAGTAAAACATTTTTACATAAATCATTTTCTTAATATTCGATTGAATCCACCACAAACACAAAATATCCAATGTTGAAACAAAAGTAAATAAATATGTTTTCATTAAATTCCTAACTTACTATATTGTAAACATCTACAGTTGACAATATCATTAAAAAAAAAAATCATAGAAAGTGGAGAAATCTCTGCAGGGAGGACCAAGGTTTAAAACACACACTGTTATTTACTCAACAATAAGTCACAGTTATCCTTGTTTTATTTATGTGTTCTGTTGCTGTGTTTAAATAGACTTCTCTGTTTCATTTATTCTACTCTGTATAATTGTTCTGTAGTTATTGTAGCTAAAACGGCGATTTCTGAGAGATTTTAAAATCTCAGATCTGCTCAACTCCAGGCGTAACTCAGGTCTCAGTGAGTCACGCCCCTCAAGTGTGCATTCCAATAGGTAGGAAGACTCTGCTGTCGCCCATCAGCAGAAAATAGTTAACTAATTACAGGGGCGTGCCCCCAAAGCTGTGAGAACTGAGCAATCAGGTATCCATCTTAGGTTGCGTTTTCCTGCAGCGTCAGCTTCAGCGTCAGCCAGACGAAGACTGACAAAGACATTAAGAGTCCTGTGGGAGTAATACTGACAAAGACATTAAGAGTCCTGTGGGAGTCACGTGGGAGGCAAAGAGGAGGCAAATCCTACTCTGATTGCGCCAAGTATCGCTGGTGTTATTTAGTTTTATTCAATTATCTTGGGTTCTCTAGCCCCTCATGCTATAATCATGTGTATTTTCTGCATTCCTGTTCATGTGTCTTCTCGCAATTATCACTGGCCCCGTGTTTCTCCTAATCGATCTCACCGGCCTGCTCTCGTCTATCCCACATGCTCCACTGAGATCCAACATCTCGTTTCAGGGGGCCTGTGGAACTGCCAGTCAGCTGTCCCTAAGGCTGACTTCATCTCTGGCTACGCTTCCCTGCAGTCTCTGGATTTCCTTGCTCTCACGGAGACCTGGATCACTCCATCCAACACATCCACCCCAGCAGCTCTCTCCACAGCATATTCCTTCTCCCATACACCCAGACCCTCTGGCAGAGGAGGTGGCACTGGTCTCCTGCTCTCTCCCAAATGGAGCTTTTCCCTCTTCAAGCTACCTAATTTCACTCCTTCCACCTTTGAATTCCATGCCGTCACAGTAACCCATCCTATACAATTAACCATTGTTGTTCTCTACCGTCCACCAGGCACCTTGGGGGACTTCTTGGAGGAGTTAGATAATCTCCTCTCACACATCCCTGAAACTGGCCCTCCCGCTGTACTTCTCGGAGATTTCAACCTCCAGACAGGGAAGATATCTGAACTAACATCTCTGTTAACCACCTTTGCTTTCTCACTGTCTCCATCCCCACCAACTCATAAAGCTGGCAATGTCCTTGATCTCATATTCTCAAGGAACTGCTCTACTTCTAACCTCTCTGTAAACCCGCTCCACACATCCGATCACTTCTTCATTTCATTCTCTCTACCCCTTTCCAAACATAACAACCTAATCTCTTCTAACTCTGCTCCTGTCCGCCGTAACCTCCGTTCCCTCTCCCCCTCTACCTTTGCCTCATCGGTGCTCTCAGCCCTCCCTTCCTCTGACTCGTTCCAACTCCTGCCTCCAAACACTGCTGCAAAAACTCTCCTCTCGACTCTCTCATCCTCTCTGGACTTTCTCTGTCCTCTCACATCGCGGCCGGCTCGTCAGTCCCCTCCTGCTCCCTGGCTAAATGACGCACTGCGTGCTAATAGAACCATCCTTCGGGCAGCAGAGCGGAAATGGTGGAAATCCAAACACCATGACGACCTCCTAACCTATCAGGCTCTCCTCTCCTCTTTCTCTGCTTCCATCTCTCAGGCAAAAAGCACTTTCTTTCAAGATAAGATCCAATCTTCCTATTCCAATCCCAAAAAACTATTTTCTATCTTCTCCACCCTCTTGGACCCCCCCAAAGCACCTCCCCCCTCCTCCCTTCTGTCAAGCGACTTTGTTAACCATTTTGAAAAAAAGGTTGATGATATTCGCTCTTCTTTTTCTGACTCACCTTTACTCACCGCTGGGTCACCAGACCCTCCCTTCACCCACACACTGACCTCCTTCACCTCTGGGTCACCAGACCCTCCCTTCACCCACACACTGACCTCCTTTTCCCCTCTCTCTCCAAGTGAGGTTCTTACCCTCGTTACCTCTGCCCGTCCTACCACCTGTTCTCTGGACCCTATCCCCTCAAACCTCCTTCAGACTATCGCTCCTGATATTCTACCATTTCTCACCCATTTCATCAACACTTCTCTAACTTCTGGTCACTTTCCAAACAGTCTCAAGGAGGCAAGAGTAAACCCTCTCCTTAAGAAACCCACTCTCAACCCGTCTGATGTTATTAACTACAGGCCCGTCTCTCTCCTCCCGTTCCTGTCTAAAACACTTGAACGCGCTGTCTTTAAACAACTCTCCTCTTATCTCCATCAGAACAACCTTCTGGATCCGCACCAGTCTGGTTTCAAGGCAGGTCACTCAACAGAAACTGCTCTCCTTGCTGTCTCTGACAAACTGCACACCGCTAAAGCAGCCTCCCTCTCCTCTGTCATCATCCTTCTGGACCTGTCTGCTGCATTCGACACGGTGAACCATCGGATCCTCCTTCGCACTGTCCAAGAACTTGGAGTTTCAGGCACTGCACTTTCCCTCCTCACCTCATACCTCAACGACCGCACCTACAGGGTTACTTGGAGAGGGTCCGAGTCCGACCCTTGTCAATTAACTACAGGGGTCCCTCAGGGCTCGGTTCTTGGTCCCCTCCTCTTCTCCCTGTACACAAACTCGCTCGGGTCTGTCATTAGCCCGCATGGTTTTTCATACCACTGCTACGCTGACGACACCCAACTAATTCTGTCCTTTCCCCGCTCAAAGACCCAGGTCGTCGCACGCATCTCTGCTTGCCTAGCAGACATCTCTCGGTGGATGTCTGCTCATCACCTCAAGCTCAACCTTGACAAGACTGAACTGCTCTTCCTTCCGGGAAAAGATTGTCCCACTCTTGACCTAACAATCAACATTGGCACCTCTGTTGTTTCCCCGACTCAGACTGCAAGGAATCTGGGTGTGGTCCTAGATAACAAACTGTCCTTCACTGCAAACATCGCTGCTACAACCCGCTGCTGCAGATACACGCTTTACAACATCAGGAGGATACGTCCCCAGCTGACCCAGACATCAGCGCAGATTCTGGTCCAGGCTCTCGTCATCTCACGCCTAGACTACTGCAACTCCCTCCTGGCTGGTCTACCTGCATGTGCCATCCGACCTCTGCAGCTCATCCAGAATGCAGCGGCTCGTCTGGTCTTCAACCTTCCCAAATTCTCCCACACCACACCGCTCCTCCGCTCCCTTCACTGGCTTCCAGTAACTGCTAGAATCCACTTCAAGACACTGGTACTTGCGTACCATGCTGCGAATGGATCTGGCCCTTCCTACATCCAGGACATGGTTAAACCGTACACCCCAGCACGTGCACTCCGCTCTGCATCAGCCAAACAGCTCGCTGCACCCGCACTGCGAGGGGGACCCAAGTTCCCGTCAGCAAAAACACGTGGGTTTGCTATCCTGGCTCCAAAATGGTGGAATGAGCTCCCCATTGAAATCAGGACAGCAGATAGCTTACACATCTTCCGACGCAAACTGAAAACTCATCTCTTTAGACTCCACTTCGAGCGATAGAATTACTAACAAAGCACTTATATACTAATAAAGGGCTGGCTTTCTAAATGCCAGTTGAGTAGCACTTGAAATGTTTGGCTCTATGAAACCTGATGTACTTATATGATTCTGTTTTCTTAAAGGTTGTATCTTCCTGGTCGAATGCACTTATTGTAAGTCGCTTTGGATAAAAGCGTCAGCTAAATGCAATGTAATGTAATGTAATGTAATGATTTTTTCCATTGGTCAATATACAGTAATACATGCAGTATAATGTACGGTTTTCGGATTCTGGCCGACAGCCAGAGCTACGGCACTTGAAATAGAATTGACCTTTCGCAAAGCCACGCCCCTAAATGCCCGTTGTCCAATCATATTCGATCACGTACGCGGCTCCCTGTGGAAGTCCGACAAGCTTAGCGTTCAAATTCATTGCGAAAATGGTGAAGCGTTGTGCTTATCGTCTTTGCAAATCGGATAGCAGATATCCCATAAGCTTAGAGGAGGGGGGTGATATTTTACCCGTTTCCTAAACCCAAAACCCGAGAGGCGAGATGCCGCCAGTGGATAAAGAAATGCGGCAGGCCCCATGCCCAGCTGAATATGGCAAATATCAACAAACACAAATACGTTTGCTCCAAGGTAAATACGTGCTAACGTAGCTAGCTAGCTAGCAAAGATTACATTCACAGATTAACTAACTAATTTAATGAACTAATTTCACTAACTAACGTTAGCTAAAGTCACACGACTACAGCTGTAAACTGTGTGCTTATAGGTCGTTTTGACCATGTATATCACGTGATGCATAATAATGTCTGAACAGCTGAGCTCCGTTATTAGTCTAATTGTGGTCAAAGTACAAACAAGAAAGCCAACAGGCAATCATTCATTTATATTTTGCTTTAATCTTTGTAGCATTTTGTTAATGGAAAGCCTACTGCCGACTTCCCTAATCCTGCTGCACAAGTGGGTACCCCGACCCCCACAAAGGAACAACAAGGTGGATGCAGAAAGCGACCAAGGAAACGGTAGTTAACTTTAGACAAACTACAACATGTAATGCCTCTTGTGATTGTATTGTTTTATTCCAAAAATAATAATAATAATTCCGTCGAATTTGACATACAGCTCATGTGGTTTTTCACTCTTGCACTGCGACCTGTATGCAAGTGCCTCTATTGATGTTGTGCCTCCCTCTTTTCTAATGTTTATACTGTGGATATAACCCTCCATAGCATATTGTAGCCCCTTTTGTCGGGACCTGGAGGATATTGCTGCGTTATTGCTCCAAAATGAGTCTGTTAAGGCGACTCCGACGTTACGGTGACCCTCCATTATGGCTTTGTTTAACGCATCTGGCTCTCAGCTTGTCGGACTAGCAACAGTAACCAAGGGGGGGCGTGGCTTTGCGAAAGGTCAATTCAGCCATAACACAGCAGACAAGTCAGGCATGTTTGGAATGAGTCCACAACACTCCTGATTGGTTAATATACACGTAATCGAAGGAACCTGCCAATGAGAGCTGTCCGCGCCTGTCATTCACATTTGAAACATCCACGTCAGTTTGAGCAGGTCTCCTCCTGCGAGCTACAGCTGTCTGTATGTCCACTGCAGGAGTTTATGGATTTATATCGGGATCGTTTTACATCTACACGTTAAATATGAGCATCGGGACGTCAACAAAGAACAGAAGACTTGAGATGTGGTTAGTCCTGCAATTGTAATGGAGTTAAACATGTATTTAGATAATCCTTAGTTTGTGAATGTTTTATTTTTTATTTAAAGAGCAACTTCCAGGTTAAAGACACCTGTGAATAAATGTGTAGGAAAATGATGAATACACTAGATTTAAAAAAAAATATACAGAAATATACACTACAGTGACATCTGGCGTCGTTTTTGTAAGAAATGTTCACTTCCGCATAAAAAAGCCTCGGCACGTGACCTCCTGCGTGTGACGTAACATGGGGGAAACAAGGAGGAGAGCGGCCGGTGTAACGTATTAATAAACATGGATCCCAATGCTAGTTTCGACCAGCGCCATATAGATAGAAGAGTTACGACAGCGGAAGTCCAAAAACGGTTATCGTCACGTGGTTCATGTAGACGAGGATCGTTCCCCGGAAGCTCATGGCGGGCAATGTGAATGCATTGATAACAGAAGATAGAACTACGATTTTTGGTAATTATTAGTGAATAAAGCTTTTGATTTGCAATATTTATACAACAAATCGATATGTGTATGTATTTACATCAATATGTTTTAAAAAATAAAATAGAATTTGCTAATATTAAGTGATAATATTAGGATTAGTGTGAACAACTAGTTTACATGTTAGGCTAACAATGCCTTGGTTAAAGAGCCTGTTGCTGTTTATAGCTTTGAATTCTTTCAAACCAATATTATCTTCTTAAACTTGTATGGTAGTCAGGAGCATCACTTTCTAATGTTTATTGATATATTTAGAGGGAGGGGATCTAAAGGAATGCTTCAAAATTCAGATTAGATTAATTTCTACCATTTTCTTAAATTCCTGGTAGTTTCAGTAATCCCATGCTAATTAAGGACACAAGTTATCTAAATGACTAATGTCATCTTTATGGCTTTCAGAAAGGACAGGAGACCGACAGGTGACTATCAAAGGACTAGCAGCAGCAGCAGCAGCAGCATGATGATGTTAAATGTGTTGTTTTAGGAACATCCATTGCACATACATGGAATTCAATAAACATTGAATAGCATATCATGCAGTTTGTCTGTGCCTTTTCCTCCGTGTTGTCCTGGTTTGCTGTGCTGCCTCCTAGTCGCCACCATGGTTTGCTGTGCTGTCTGGGGATGCTCAAATCGCTCAGAGATAGGAGTACGAATAGAGAACCGCAGTGACGCATCGTAAAACCCGGAAGTAAACTTCTTCCGGTTCCTTCGCGAAAAACCAATGCAAATTCTCCATAGGATTTTGGAAAATAACTCGAAATAAGGTCTGTGGTTGACACACATTTAAGAGAGGGATCACGTTTTGTTCAGCCGGATAATCTCCACATGTCAACCCTACTTTTATAAATGTTGAATCATAAATCTAGTCGCCAAAAGCGAAATGCTAACGTTATGCTAGAAACGAACTACAAGCCAGTACAGCAGCAGGGTCGCACGACTTCAACGTCACGCCAATTTAAGATCGTTTCAGCTGACTTGCACTGAAACTGCACTTTGAACACTTTAAATATATTAACATTTTAAACTGTATACCCCGGTTATCTAGACCCGTTTTGTTTAATGTATACCACGTTTATCTAGGCCCTTTTTGTTTTATGTATACATGTCACACTGTGGGAAACGATATTTCGATTTTTCTGGATGTACAACACATGTAGAATTTTTGACAATAAAGCAGAATTTGACTTTCACGTGCTTGCATATTTTAACAAAGCTTTTCATTTTAGCTTCACTGAATTTAACTAGAAGTCATGGCTGTGTCAATTACCAGTCTGATATCGTTTTACAAAGATGACAAGAAGAGTGTAGATAGGAGAGAACCACTACAAGTCAGGACACGTTACAGTGCAGCCTAGATGAAGGTGTGCTTACCGGTGTTGTCAGGGCTAGCATGAGGGACAAGGTTTATAGTTTCGGTGAGTAGTGATAGCAAGAGTACCGTTAACCTAGAGTTAATTTATTCACATTAATTCCCATCAACAAATCAATTGTATGTTTCACATTAAATCTTTATTAGGCAAGGCAAGGCAAGTTTATTTATATAGCACTTTTCAACACAGGGCAATTCAAAGTGCTTTACAAAAAATGAAAGACATTAAGAAAATGGCATTTAAAATCAGTCATTAAAAAGAAAAGCTAATAAAATAAACATTAAAAGAAAAAATACATGGATAAAAGTTACAGTGCAGTCTAAGATATGAATAGTTCAATTAAAAGCGGCGACAAAAAGAAAAGTCTTCAGCCTGGATTTAAAAGTAGTAAGAGTTTCAGCGGACCTGCAGGTTTCTGGGAGTTTGTTCCAGATATTTGGAGCATAATAACTGTACGCTGCTTTACCATGTTTAGTTCTGACTCTGGGGACAGAAAGCTGACCAGTCCCTGAAGACTTGAGAGATCTGGATGGTTCATCCTTTAGCAGGAGGTCAGAAATGCATTTTGGTCCTAAACCATTCAGTGCTTTATAAACAGCAGCAGTATTTTGAAATCTATTCTTTGACACACAGGAAGCTTGTGTAAAGACTTCAGAACTGGAGCGATGTGATCCACTTTCTTAGTGTTGGTAAGGAACCAGTGTAAAGACTTCAGAACTGGAGCGATGTGATCCACTTTCTTAGTGTTGGCAGGGCTCGACATTAAGGACTGCCCGATGGCCCGGGGCCATCTAGTATTTAGCTCAGGCAATGAAGCCTCACCCGCTGGTTGCCCGATCGGGCAATCTATTATGCCAGTATCATGCAGCTCGCGGATCCAGTAATGACTGACCCGACAGTAAAACTAAACATATCTATAACTAGTTTAGGTAGTTTGATAGGTAATTAAAATAGCTACGAGTGATATTCTAACCTGAAGTGTGTTTGGTCCGCTCACCGCTGCATGTGATCATGCAGAGCTGCGTGTCGACTCGTCAGCAGCAGCAGCTGATCTCTCTCTCCCGTCAGATTAGACTTCACTCGCGTTTATGTCCATATCGATCAGATCCAGCTAGTTCTAGCTAATGATATGACTACCTGCTTATTAAAAGACACCTAAACAATAAGTGTCGTTATGCAACCGGGTGAGGCCACAAAGTATAGCGCAGCATTACGCATTTGTTTACATGCCCACCGGAGCCCCGAGGCATTACCAACAGATCAACGCACAATCAACCCAGACAGGACATCTCTTTCTCCACATTACGTGTTAGACATTAGAATTGACTATTATTGTCTGTCACATACTCTTCTTGTCTGTCACATAAGTGGCGCAACTGAAGCGGTATTGCGCTAAAGGGAAATTATTTTGACCGAAGAGATTTAGATTTGCCGGCTAACGGGAACTCCGACGTCACCATGTGGTGTGCTTCGCGGATGCGCTCGCCTCCTCTCGACTGCTGCTCGGGTCTGCTCGGTCAGCTTCCGGATGAGGAAGCATTCATTCGACCAACTTACAGTGGATAACATTACAAACATTTTTAACAGGCGCCATAATAGTGTAAATAATGTTTGTTTTGGCAGTTATAACTGAATGTAATGTTTTCTACTTTTTTACATCTGGGAAGGCATTTGCCTTCATCAGATGGAAAGTGTCTTGACCAACAACCTAAGTATTTCTTATAGCTATGCAGGGCATGCAAGCGAGCAAACAAGAGCAAACAAACAAGTGAAATGAAGAATACAATTTAAATTGTACAATATAATTTTGTGGTGTTTCATCTTATAATTCAGTCTAGAGAATGCACCAGACAGCATCTACAGTAAGACCTGGAAAAATCTAAATGTTCCAGGGGGAGGCCCCCCAAACCCTTCGTGCCATTTCGTCCGCGCGCATTTTTCAGGGCAATCTCTATTGGGTTCAGGGCCATCTCCCAAAATCCTTAATGTCATGCACTGGTTAGTAAGGACTCGAGCAGCGGTGTTCTGAATCAGCTGCAGCTTTCTAATATATTTTTTAGTGAGACCTGTGAAGACACCATTGCAGTAGTCCAGTCTACTGAAGATAAAAGCATGGACATGTTTTTACAAATCCTGCTGTGACATTAGTCCAGGGGTGGCCAACCAGTCAGAGGTTAAGAGCCACATTTTTTCTATTTTACTGCAAAGAGCCACATCAAACACACAGTCACTGATACCGCTTGTTTCAGTTTTTTGTTTTCTGGAGACAAGATTTCAACCACGTCACTGATGCATTTTTGTGGCATTGGGATATATATTTTAAATCCTCTGGAGCAGAGAGAGGAGCTGTGGATTATTGTTATTGATTAATGCATCAGGGTCAAAAACACAACTTAAAATGAAAAGTGTTTAGTTTATTTAATAAAAGAGCACAGCTTCAATTTGAAAAGTGACAGTAGTTATAGATTATTTGCAATTTGGTGCTATATATATATATTTAAAAAAAAAATTATATATATTTTTTAAACACCTTGAATTTCGGGGCTCCGTTGGCTGAGCGCAGCGCCCCTCCAAGACAATGGTAGGGGAAACACTGGATAGTGTTTAATCAACGATAGGTTTTCCCCCCCTCAAAGGTGATTGGTTCACTGCATCGCAGGTATTATTGTGATTGGCTCTTGGGCCACATCAAAATTAGACGCGCTGTCATCCTCTCATACTGACACCTGACACCACACATACACACGTAGGGAGAGCCGGGACGAAAGTAACACGGGACGAAAGTAACGGAGCGATTTTATCCGAGCCCAAACAACTTTGACCGGCCAAATTACGTCAGAATTATAAGCATTCAATACTTAACAGACCTACTAAATATCAGGTTTAATTGTCAGGAGTAGTGTTGTCACGATACCAACATTTTGGTGTCGATACCGATACCAAGTCAATAATTCCGATTATTTTTCGATACTTTTCTTAAAAAAAGGGAAACAGTCTTAAATGTAATTATTGTGCTTTATTTCACACCAGAACCATAACTACAACACAAACTTTTAAACAATGAGAACAATAAATAAAATAAATGAAAATAATTCGTTTTAAATCAAATTAATACATTTCTTACAGACAGGCCTTGTGGTGTCCGTAGGCTTGCCCTCACTGTCAGAGATATAGCTAAAAAACATCAAAATTTCTCTTCTGGGCGTCTTTTTTGTCAACAAGCCTAGGCGCAGCGGCAGTTGCACTCCCACTTGCAGGCTTCTCGTTTTCTCACATGCTCTGGCAACTAGCGAGTGCACAAGAGAGGGGAGGGACTGCAGGCACGGCTGCACTGCAGGGATTGGAAGCAGAGTGCTGAACACACACGGCTCTTATTAAAACGGCGCTTTCTCACCGGAGTAGCCTACTGTCCTCCCCGGTCATTCTTAAAGTACCGATACTAATGAAACGGAGGAATAGTAACGTTTTTAACGGCAGGGTATCGCGGTATACCTTTCAAGTATCGGTACGCAGTGCAACACTAGTCAGGAGTCAGTGTCTCTCCCCCAAACTCACACATATAAAATTCGATATGAACTGAAGAGCCGCATGAAACTAGGGAAAGAGCCGCATGCGGCTCGAGAGCCGCGGGTTGGCCACCCCTGCATTAGTCTTTTAATCCTAGATATGTTCTTTAGGTGATAGTAAGCTGATTTAGTAACTGTTTTAATGTGACTGTTGAAACCAATAACTAATTTAACCCGCTGACAAGAGAGCCCACCTCCGAAGATCGTGACTGGCTGAGGGACAGACTCGGGGGCAGGTTCTCAGGAATTTCTTGGCTTCTCTCCCCCGAGCCAGAAGAGGAACACTACATCTTGGAAACACTAACGGTACGTCTACACTACAGGCATCAAAAAATGCTTTCAACGCTTCGCCCATTCACTTGAATGGGGTGACGTAGAAGATTTTTAATCTTCGCCGAACTGCATTGTGGGGAGCATGGCATGGCTTTGCAAGCATCACGAGCATCTATCGGCATCAAAAGTTGAACAATGTTCAACTTTTGAGGCTCGATGCTTGGCATCAGCCAATCAAATTCCGTTTATGCAAATCCCGCCAGTGCAAGCTCAGCCAATCAAACCGCATGCAAGCTGGGAGAGCCAGACCGCAGTTCATTTCCTCATATTCCAAACGAGATATTACGGTAGCAAATCACCCGGTTCTTTACGACCGGAACTATTTACCGGGATACAAACCGGAGGAACCAGGCATGGAGGGAGGTGGCAGAGACAGTGGGTGAAACTGATAGTTTTTTCGCCTGTTTGGAGAGTTTATATCCAGTTTACTTCGTTTTAACATTGCTATTGCTTTGTATGTCGGGGGCGGGAGATTCATGTGATTGGTTGCTCGCAAAAAATCGCCAAGCTTCAGACACGCCCAGCTTCAAGATTTTTTCATGCCTGTAGTGTAGACGGGCCGTAACGGTACGTCTACACTACAGGCATCAAAAAATGCTTTCAACGCTTCGCCCATTCACTTGAATGGGGTGACGTAGAAGATTTTGAATCTTCGCCGAACTGCATTGTGGGGAGCATGGCATGGCTTTGCAAGCATCACGAGCATCTATCGGCATCAAAAGTTGAACAATGTTCAACTTTTGAGGCTCGATGCTTGGCATCAGCCAATCAAATTCCGTTTATGCAAATCCCGCCAGTGCAAGCTCAGCCAATCAAACCGCATGCAAGCTGGGAGAGCCAGACCGCAGTTCATTTCCTCATATTCCAAACGAGATATTACGGTAGCAAATCACCCGGTTCTTTACGACCGGAACTATTTACCGGGATACAAACCGGAGGAACCAGGCATGGAGGGAGGTGGCAGAGACAGTGGGTGAAACTGATCGTTTTTTCGCCTGTTTGGAGAGTTTATATCCAGTTTACTTCGTTTTAACATTGCTATTGCTTTGTATGTCGGGGGCGGGAGATTCATGTGATTGGTTGCTCGCAAAAAATCGCCAAGCTTCAGACACGCCCAGCTTCAAGATTTTTTCATGCCTGTAGTGTAGACGGGCCGTAACAGTACGTCTACACTACAGGCATCAAAAAATGCTTTCAACGCTTCGCCCATTCACTTGAATGGGGTGACGTAGAAGATTTTGAATCTTCGCCGAACTGCATTGTGGGGAGCATGGCATGGCTTTGCAAGCATCACGAGCATCTATCGGCATCAAAAGTTGAACAATGTTCAACTTTTGAGGCTCGATGCTTGGCATCAGCCAATCAAATTCCGTTTATGCAAATCCCGCCAGTGCAAGCTCAGCCAATCAAACCGCGTGCAAGCTGGGAGAGCCAGACCGCAGTTCATTTCCTCATATTCCAAACGAGATATTACGGTAGCAAATCAGCCGGTTCTTTACGACCGGAACTATTTACCGGGATACAAACCGGAGGAACCAGGCATGGAGGGAGGTGGCAGAGACAGTGGGTGAAACTGATAGTTTTTTCGCCTGTTTGGAGAGTTTATATCCAGTTTACTTCCTTCCATGCTCCCCAGTGCTTGAATTGGAATAAAAAAGGTGCCAGTACTCTAAATCAGCAACAAGTATTTGGCACAAAGTCATAGTATATCCTATAATGCTGGTGGGTTTGTCTCTTTACTGTATATTTTAGAAAGGCTCACTGTACTTAAACAAAATGACTCAGGGTGCATCTGAGATTAGAGGGGGTGCAGTGGTAAAGTGCTATTTTTATAAGTGGGGAGTGGACCTGACACCCTCTAGTCTAGGGGGGTCCGGGGGCATGCTCCCCCAGGAACATTTTTTTTTAAATATTGAAGTTAGATGCATCAATCTGGTGCACTTTGAGAGCAAAATGAAGAGATATATGGATACCTCTCAACATCCATAATGAAACAACTGTAAACAGATTTACTTTTTCTTTATGGATATAAAAGAAAGTAAAGCTTGACTCCTACTGGCTGGTTAAATGACTCCTCGTCCCTGAGGCCACTACCAGTTTTTTGTGCCATTTTGCTGGATTTATTTGTCAATAGCGTTGCTGCACAAAGTGATAGCCCTCTAGTTTAAATCTACTACCCAAAAAGAAACATATGGAGATGGGTTACTATTTAAAAAAAACTGCAAATTTATTTGGGAACAGTGGGGCCGGGCCTCAAATCCTATAGGGGGTCCGGGGGCATGCTCCCCCGGTAAGATTTTTTTTTAAATGTTGGACTTAAATGCATCAATCTGGTGCATTTTGAGGGGGAAATAAAGAGACTACACCCATATGAAACAAAAATGTACAAAAATGTATACATTTAAATAATCATACAATCATAAGTACATGGCCATAACCAATAACATACAATATCCAATATGAAAACACATTGAAACTTGTTTATTTATTTGTTTTTGGTTCATTTATAGTTGTGAGTGTGTCTGGGCTCCTGAATCGGCCTCTCCTGTCTCCCTCCTCTCCCCCCTGCTCCTCTTTGAGGCAACAGCAAAGACTAATTTTAGCTCTCAACAAGTTTATCTTACCTTTTTTCACCTAGTTAACATTTTGTTTGTATTATTCATGCATATTTTACTAATCACTACCCCCTCAAATGGAAATATGTGTTTACATAAATGGTGACCAAACCGTTTGAGACCCACTGAGATAACTTAAACTAAGTTAACTATCTAAAGACTCAGAGAGTAATTTACCTCACCAGAGCTGTAGTTATCAGCCTCTCAGTCTGACAGCAAAGGACTCTCCCTCTACCTTGTTGTTGAAAAAGCTCCTTATATCCGTTAGCGCAGCTAGCTAGCACCAGATGCTAACAACAATACACGTAACCGGTGCGCGCGCTTTCTCGCTCGCTCGCGCCACACATACACCAACACACACCCTCCCGAGCTTGAATGACACACAGAGACCAATCGAGGGCATTAGTATGATCTGTATGAAAGTGGCAATGTCGGCAGGCCACGTCATGTAGACAGCCAGTCACCCTCTGTGAGGCAGAGTCAGACCCACATTTGCGCTGCGTTGTGTTTACAATATATATGTATATTGCCGGCGGCTGAGTACCGGCATTTTACTGAGTACCGGCACCTTGCCGGTACTCAGTAAGAAGTGCCGGTACCACATGGGTAAAAATCAGAAGTGCCGGTACTGCGTACCGGTGAGTACCGGCCCAATTCAAGCACTGAATCTTCTACGTCACCCCATTCAAGTGAATGGGCGAAGCGTTGAAAGCATTTTTTGATGCCTGTAGTGTAGACGTACCGTTACTGTTCCTGAATTTATCAAATCTGTTGGGCATCAGGGACCTGAGGCAATTGTGGCAAGCATGGCATTGTCTGAAGAGCAACGGAGGGCAATTCAGGTGGCTACCACTGGTCAGCGAACCAACCCAAACTGGCATTTGTTCAGGAAAGGAAGGTTGACTGCCAGCAACTTTGGAGCTGTCCTGAGGTCAAAGCGTGTCACTGCTTCCTTTATTGCCAGGGTGCTAGGGCAACAACAGGCCCTTGATGGTGTTTTGTCTGTACAGTGGGGGACTATGAATGAATGTGAGGGCGTCAGGGCATTCACCACTGCAACTCAGATGCAGGTCCATGAGTCAGATTTGTGGCTCTCCCTATCAGGATTGTTGGGGGCATCTCCAGATGGTCTGGTAGGGTCATCCGCTGTGCTGGAGGTAAAGTGTCCCTACGGAGCCAGGGAAATGACAATTAGCTAAGCATTGCAAATCAAGGGCTTCTGTGTCAGTAAGGAAGGAGAAACATTCAGCCTGCATGAGGAACATCCTTACTGGCACCAAGTGCAAGGTCAGCTTCACCTCACTGCAAGGAAGAAGAAATAAAAAAATGGTGAATTGTTTTTAATTTACATTTACTCGCCTTTGCAATGTTGTGGTTGTTAGAGTGTTAGGTTTCCTGTCAGCTCGTCTGTTGGGAAGATATAAAATATTAGTTTCATGGAAGTCACACCGTCACATATACTGTAAGAGCATTAACACATACAGTACATAGGCTAAAACAAAACATCTAAAGATATAACCTTGCACTTTGATAAGTCTCGTGAACATTTTCACTATTTTGACATTTTTATAGATGAAAATTGAACTAAAGAAATAAATGGTAGATTAATCCATATTTAAAATAGGTGTCAGCTGCTACACTAATTATAATAGTTATATTTCTTAATTAATTAAGATAAGATATTACTGTATTGATCCCAATTTGGGAAATGTTTGTGTTGCAGCAGCATAACAAGAAAAACAAAATATAAGTTATTATATATACAAAAGTATGTGAGGGATGGAATATTAAATTGAATATAAATGTACATGTGATTTTACGTCCAAGAGAAGCTATGGAGCAGAGAGTTCTCTGCCAGCCAGAGGTGATTTGTTATTAGTTCAATATGTCAAACTGATTTCCCTGACTACAATCTTTAGTTACATGGTGAAACGTTATGCTGCTTGTACTAATTAGACTTATCATATAAGCCACACAGGTTTTAATAGGATGTATTCATTATCTTTACTTGTGTTGCGGTCTTTTCAGCAGCGCCATCTCTATAACGGCGATACAGTCACTACCCATCATTTACATTTCACCGTGACATGGACAAAAATGTAACGTCAGCTTACCTCATGGCACGAATCCAGACTCTCCTTTGGAAAACATTGGCCGGGAAACGATAGAACAAGCACGTTTCATGCGAAGACCTGTGGCTGCAACCCGGAGCAAAGCAACAAACCATTGCGTAGCTAACTAGTAGCGCTAGCTTTAGCTAACGTTAGCCAAGGAAACGAACTGCCGAGTAAAATTGGAAAACAGTGGTAATTAATTATTCTATAATTTGTAAAACTACGGTGTTAAAAACGACAATTTCAAAAATACAGATTCTAATGGTCAGATATGGATATACAGATACTAAAGATAGGCAGGTACTTGCTTTCAAGCAGAACACAGGGAAAAACAAACTTAGCGGGAGTATTTACGTGTTCGGCGTAATGACGTACAACGGCCTCGACAATTTCTGTAGTCCTATTCAGCCATTCAGTAACAACCATCGTTTTTCAGACACGTAAACTCTTCAAAAATCCCCAGTGGGGTCACTGCTCATGTATTTAATGTTGTAGAACAAAACGTGATTTATCTCTTAAATTTGTGTCAACCACAGACCTTATTTCGAGCTATTTTCCAAAACCCTATGGAAAAAATGCATTGCTTTTTGAGGAAGGAACCGGAAGTGCTAAAAATGCTAACTTACTTCCAGGTTTTACGACGCGTCACTACGGTTCTCTATGTACGGCTTCCTCACTGACACAGAGCGCAGGAAAAAATGGCTGGCTCAAGTCAGCAGGAGCAATTTCACGACCAACAGCAAAAAAATATGTGAGGTTATTATATACAAACACTGCATTTGCACTTTTTCACAAAACGAAAACCACACCATTGGGAAAGCTTAATGATTTGTTTAATACAAAAAAACAGGGAAAGGCTTGAAAAACACAGAGAGTTGAGACTCAGGGTGCAGGGTGAGGGTCTCAGTGCAGGTATTCAGGCTCCATTGAATCTCCCTCTGGTTCTTGTGCTGACAGAGGGAGTAACAGACAGGAGAAAGGGTTATACACACCTATATAGCACACCTATTGGATGGGAAATTGCCTTGGGGAGATAAGGTGTGGTCTTTGTTCCCAACTGAAGTTATGGAACTTTATTATTTGTGAGTTTAACAAAGTATGACAAATGGCATCAGTAACAGATGTGATATGAATTTCTATAAAGTTGTCTCACATTCTTGGTCATATTTTATATACAGTATGTAATGAGTATAACATGTCCAGTGAGTATAAAGTGTTTCCTAATACCGTGTATTCAACCACTATGGAATATGTATGTGGGCAGACAAAACTGAGTTGTTCTTTGTGTGAAGTAACCTCAAGTCACTCCGCAGGCACATTTTGATGCAGACCAGTTTGTCAAGAGAAAAAAGGGCAAGACTAGGCTGAGAGCAGAGGCTATACCCACCATCTTCGTGCATCGCCCTGTGGTCAAAAAGAGAAGGGCCCCTGCACCACGATTCACCCCGGGACCTGTATCTACAAAGCCCATAGCTCATGATCACAGCTATAGCGTGAAAGGTGACACAGGTATAATAAGTATGAACTCTTAGTAACAAAAGTCATATTTCTTATTTTTAAGTGGTATAATATTTGAAAGGTTCGAAAATCTACAGTGCCATGTCTTCTACTTACATTGGTCTCAAAGATTGAGGGAAGAAGGGATGAGGAGACTGAGAGAAAGGAAAGTGAGGGTGAAGAAAGAGAGGACATGGCTAGTGAGGAGAGACAGGGAGGGTGGACACCACCCACTCAGTCAGCAGCCAGTCACCATACGAGGGAACCAGCAGCCAGTCAGCATACGAGGGAACCAGCAGCCAGTCAGCATACGAGGGAACCAGCAGCCAGTCAGCATACAAGGGAACCAGCAGCCAGTCAGCGTACGAGGGAACCAGCAGCCAGTCAGCATACAAGGGAACCAGCAGCCAGTCAGCGTACGAGGGAACCAGCAGCCAGTCAGCGTACGAGGGAACCAGCAGCCAGTCAGCATACGAGGGAACCAGCAGCCAGTCAGCATACAAGGGAACCAGCAGCCAGTCACCATACGAGGGAACCAGCAGCCAGTCAGCATACAAGGGAACCAGCAGCCAGTCAGCGTACGAGGGAACCAGCAGCCAGTCAGCGTACGAGGGAACCAGCAGCCAGTCAGCATACGAGGGAACCAGCAGCCAGTCAGCATACAAGGGAACCAGCAGCCAGTCAGCATACGAGGGAACCAGCAGCCAGTCAAACAGATCTATTAAAAGAATTAAAGAGAAAATTAAAGAGCCAAGAAGGAATCACCAAAAAAGCAAAGTCTGCACTAAGAAAAATCAGGAAGGAAAATGCAGCTCTCAAGAAAACAATGAAAATTAGGGACAAGAAATATAAGAAAACGTTTTCAAAAGACCAACTTAAGGCATTAGGCAGACTCATCACAAAGGGGATGAAATAGAGCAATGGGACAATTAAGAAGGCTTTAAAAATTCGCTTTGCGTTCGGACCAACAGGTTACAAAACTCTGCAGGAATTGCAGATTCCCCTTCCAGGAATAAGGACACTGCAAAGAAGGATGCAATGTGTTAAGTTTGAGCCTGGTGTGTAACAGCTAACATCACTGCCCCTCCACCCGTAACATCACTGCCCCTCTACCTGCCAACATCACTGCCCCTCCACCTGCCAACATCACTGCCCTCCACCTGCCAACATCACTGCCATCCACCTGCCAGCACCCAGCCAGAGGAGCGCAAACAACAAAAACAAGCAAGGTGTCCCGTCATGTACCTGCAAGTTTGGGTTGGCAAAATGGAGTAAGAGAGGGACTTGAAAAACCTTGGTGGCTCTCTACTCATGTTGTTACAGTTGTCTTGGTTACAGCTCTCAAGTTTTTTTTTGTTGCCATTTTCACATCTTTAGAAAATATGAAATAATTGAAGTGAAATCAACCTCTTCTCTGGAGAACAAACTTTGATTTCTCTGTCTTGTGAGTTTGCAGTCTTGCAGTTTTGCTCCTCCACCTGTAACATCACTGCCCCTCCACCTGCCATACAGTAGGTTACAAACAAGATTACTTATATAATACAGTGATAGAATACATGTTTAGTATGCTTACTTATATAAAACAGTAGTATTAAACTTACCTTGTGTTTTCACTCTCACTTAAGTCCCTCTCCCTTTGCCATCAATCCAAAATCAGCTGAGCTGCAACATTATACAGACAGGTAATCATCAACATAATCACAAGGACACAATATGGCTCTGCTAAAATCACTCACTCTTACATATTTATATTTATCTAATATTTAACTCCCTCCACACCCGCATACAATCCTGTTTGGATGCCCCTCTTCTATAATTCAACAACGTTGGACGAAATGACATTAAGAGAACGGAATTTACAATTAAAAGGCTGTTCAACGTGTGTTGCTAACTTGATCCGTTAACCTAGCTTTATCTGTTATCTGTAAACGTTCCCTAAATCTACTAATTTAGGGATAATCCACTGACATCCTTTAATACACATGTTATTTTGAATCAGATGTAATGATAATATCCGCAATATAAATCTTTAAACTTCTTCTTACCTTTAAAAGTCCGTAACTAACGGTCTATTATGCTGCAACTCTACAGCTCTGCTAGCCTTGGCGCTAACTTCCGGGGAACGATTGAGAGGCTCCACGATCCGCCATTGCTGTAAAAAAGTGGTCCATTGGAGTGAACGGAGATGACGTAACTCTCAGTCTATACGGCGCTGGTTTCGACACAGAAGACACAGAAGAAGTTGAACATGAATATTCAAATGCATATGACGGACCACAACCTTATAATTATGAGCCTGCTAGGCGTCCAAGAGACCAGGAGCAGCCAAGGATTAGAAGAAATAACGGCCATCGGAGAGAAATTGAGCTGTGGTGTGAGGAGAACCAGTGGAGAATTGGGCAGCTATCTTGGTGTGTGACCGGCGTTAGCTACAGAATGTTAGCTAACGTCACATCACAACATTGTAAAGTTAGCTATCATATATCAGGCTATAACTAACGTAGCATTGATAATATAGTAACGTTACTGGCAGGACTGTTGATACTGATCCATAACAGAAACTAATGCGCAAGTATCAGCCGTATCTCGCGTTACCTAATGCAACTCCACACTACGGTGCTGTGTACCGGAGGAGAGACGCGAGATACGGCTGATACTTGACGACTTGAGAAAGGTTGTGGAGCCTCCGTTGATATGCCGTTGTAAATGGCTTGATGGAAAGCAGGTGTGTAATCGGGGAGGGTGCACAGCTGATTGCAGCAGGTGAGTGGAGGTTGAGCCTGGAGCCAGGAGTGACAGCCACCACGCACATACAAACAACACAGACAGGGGGAAACATCAAACACAAAGGAGACGGCTGGAGCAGGACAGCCACCACAGCGTTACCTAATGCAACTCCACACTACGTCTTACGGTGCCGTGTACCGGAGGGGAGAGAGAGAGAGCAGCGAAGGGGGGCGGGAGAGAGAAGTAATACGGTTTCCTGATAAAGCTGTGGAGAGTATGTGCTGCAGGGAGGTGGATGCACAACGCACCCAGGAACGAACGCTAGCTCCGGTCCTTTTTACTGTGGACTCGATGTCCTGACAGGCTGGTATTTGTGCAACCTGCACAAACACAATACTGCACCATGATTACAAATGGTGAAATACAATGTAAAACTACCGAAAAATACCAGCTCCTTAAAACACAACCGCTCTACTCAACGCAACTCTACTTTAGGCCTACCCGCGGTCAGAGAGCGGAGATGTGTCCCCTGTGTGATGTAATATGACGCGTTTGACGTATGACCTCAAAATTGCTCCTTTCCCTCTGAATTCCTGCCCTTATGTCTCGTAAAACATATCAAATCCTGCATTCACTTTTTTAATTGTAATTTTCAAGCAAGTTTAAGCATAAATGTAGAAAAAATAAAAACCTGCAAGATGCTCTTTAAGGTTACATTTCTTCTTCTAATTAGCTGAGTTTCTTCCCGTTAAGTGAGTATGCATCATTAATAGGTTGTTAAATGTTAAGAAGCCCTGAGATGCTGTTTCTTGCAAGCAGTGGCGGAGGTGGGGGGTGGCTGGGAGTGGCCGTGGCCACTCCCAGCGGAATCCTGGCCACCCTATTGGCCACCCCAAATACCCTCAACCACACCCACATCACAGCTGTCCGTAGCCGCTGTCACTAGTTTTCCCCGTAGCCAGGCCGGCCCGTCAATGCCTTCACTAGTTTTCCCCGTGCGGTGCGGAACCATTCCTGTAATATACCAGAGCACTGCCGGAACACTTTCGCTGCATCACATCCGACCTGCACACTGCGCAGTGTGCGCACCTTACTGCTCCAGGACAACGAGTGCCGTTCTCAAGGCGCACATGCCATCTTCGGCTGGCAAGTTAACCACAGGTAAGCTATAATATTAATATCAGAGGCCAGATTGCTTTGTGACTGGTTTTGTAACATTGATTATCCCACCCTTAACTGTATATATTAAGCAAAGTATGAGCTAACGTTTTTATGCATTGTACAAATTCTTAGGTGACGTTATTTATTTGCCATTAGTAAAGTTCAGTAAGTAGCTTACTGTAGCATGTACAACCCAGTCTCATGGCATTTCGTGTTCACCAACACGATTTTTAATCTATTGATTCGTGTTCACCAACACGATTTCCCCCTTTTTTTCGTTTTGCACAGCACGATTTTAAAAGCAGTATTTCTACTGGTCGTGGAAGACCGGAAGCTGTGTGGTTCATAAAAACATGTTCTTACTCGATATCAAGCCACAATTATTGCTTTTATTTTAAATCGTATAATTTTGGACTTTTGTTGATTTCTGTGAGGAAAATAAATGGGGCTCAGAGCCTCAGCATACTGAAATCTGTATTTTTAAAATCTTTTTTTCCTTTTAATTTGTTATTCTTTTCAAAATAACACACTGTTATTTACTCACCAATAACACACAATTATCCTTGCTTTTATCTATTGGTTTAATTCCATAATCTCTGGCTTTTTTGGCGTCCGTCAGGAACTGAATTTCAAAATAAAAATAACCGGAAACAGACGTAGGCCTCTAGGAGTTTAGGATGGCCGAAGACACTACACTACCCATAATCCCCAGCTATCGTTTAGGACTACAGTCCCTGTGATTAATCTTCAAACTCTGGGATTGGATGTTGGAGTGGCAGTGCGCCAAGGTTACGCCCTAAGCTGTTTGAAATGGAACGAAACCACGTCAGACTATCCAAAACTGGAATCGAACGCCCCCCCAGAACTACACATGCTGGCTATTGTGTCTCGCAAAATGTTCTATGGGACGTCTCTACTGAACGTTTTTGTTTTTCCCACAATTAGAAGTTGCCAGTATTAAACACATTGGTGCTATCAAATGTAAAACATATAATTAATAAATGGGTGAAAATCGCTTGTGTCCATAATGCGCAGCATTAATATATACCCACATGACAGCTCATTGTTACTTTGTAATTCTACTCCACTACAATGCAGAGGTTAACCTGGTATTTGTACTCCACTACATTTATTTGAGTTACTTTGCAGATTCTGATTAATGATGTGAAATATAAACAACCCTTAAATCAGACTTTAGTTACACCTGAGTAAAATGCAGGTAAGGTGATTGTCAAGTGCCAACAATCAGAAGAGATATTTGATAGTTGGTGCTTGAGAAGACTAAACATTTATCTGCAATTGACATGAATGGAAACGAGTAATAAAGTATACTCATTACTCGTTATTCTCTACTAATAGTTCAATAAAGACTGTATATTATGGCTATTTTGCACATCCCTTTCAAGATTTCAAGATTTTCAAAGGTTTATTGACATATCATATACACAACTACGGTGTATGCAATGAATGAAAATCTTGGGTCACAGGTTCCTCAACAGCGCATTACAAGACATCTATCGTGCCTCCACCATTAAAATGTCATATTCTGCACATTTCTTATACTATCTACATACATAAGAGTATAATTCATATGTATAATATCAGATAAAATAAATGCTTCAACATAGTTAACATTGCAGGAAAGCAATATATTAGACGTTAAGTACTTTGTCAGGCTTAATATTTATCTGTAGATAGATACCCCCAAAGTTTTTTTCTTATTTAAAAGAAGACCTTAATCTAAAGTATTATTTAATGTTTAAATAAAGGTTCATTCGTTTTTCTGTTTTGCACATCCTCCTATTAATATCTTTGTACATCCTGCACTAAACTGTTTTATTGTAGAGATCACTTACAGTATCTTCTGGATTTTTTATATTCTATATTTCTATCATTGACCTTCTACTTTCCCCCTATGAAAGTATGTACTCTTAATATTTTTTTAATCAAATATAACACATAAAAACAATAATTCAATAACATGCTTTAACCACTAGGCGGTGCACACAAGGTACACACAGCCATAATAACTTTGTATTATTAGTATAAGACACTTATGTATGTACAACATCTGAAGATGTGTAGTTTTATTCATGTTTTCACATAATTTTACAGCATATCGCTATACTATTTCAGACTCAGTATTTACATTCTTATATTCAAAGAAAATCAGTAATATCTTTAAAAACTACAAGTCCTTTTATATCAGCTGTGCACCGTTATGGTGTAAATATAACCTATCGATGAATTAGATCAAATATAAAAGTCAGCCGAATTAGTGTTGATACTGCGAGGAGACGTATTGTGTGAAGATAAATTAAAGTTGTTGTTTAATTGTTGATATATTTATGATCCACGTTAAGTATTCAGTTTCGGCGGCATTTCTTCCAGTTTTTCCAAAGGTCTTCTCATCAGGGCTCTATAAATAAAGAACTACGGCAGATCTATAAATGTATTACAATGCCGTTATGTGATGACTTTCAAAGAGAAAAGCAAGAACAATCGGAATTAAGTATTATTTTATACTTTTAAAATGTTTTCCGGATTTCATATCATATAAACACCAAATCCCAGCATGCATTGCGGCTAAAAACATCCAATCAGCGAGCTTAAACCATAGCTGAGGATCTTGGGAAATGCCTACGTCTGTTTCCGGTTATTTTTATTTTGAAATTCAGTTCCTGACGGACGCTAAAAAAGCCCGAGATTATGGAATTAAACCAATAAATAAAAGCAAGGATAATTGTGTGTTATTGGTGAGTAAATAACAGGGTGATATTTTGAAAAGAATAACAAATTAGAATGAAAAAAAGATTTATATTTATAAAAGGCTCTGAGCCCCATTTATTTTCCTCACAGACGGAAACAAAAGTTCGAAATTATACGATTTAAAATAAAAGCAATAATTGTGGCTTGATATTGGGTAAGAACATGTTTTTATGAACCACACAGCTTCCGGTCTTCCACGACCCGACCGGAGAAAAAGACGTGCTGCAGGCACGAAACACATTACCAGTAGAAATACATTGGTTTTAAAATCGTGCTGTGCAACACGAAAAAAAGGGGGAAATCGTGTTGGTGAACACGAATCAATAGATTAAAAATCGTGTTGGTGAACACGAAATGCCATGAGACTGGGTTGGCATGTAGCATGAGATGGCACAAAAACGTGTCATATCAATTTAAGTCAAATTAGCTTTTGAATAATTTTTTTATCAAGGAAAGTGACTAGCATCCTAGTAGGGGCTTGTTTTTAAAGTTAGATAAAGTAGTAAACAAATGATAAGCTCTGCTAAAGGATACAGTTATTTACCATTAGCAAATTCAGTAAGTAGCTTACTCATGTAGCCTGTAGCATGTAGCATGAGATGGTACACAAACGTGTCTTATCAAGTAAACTAAATTAGCTTTTGAATATTTTTTGAATCTCTGTTAAAGGGTACAGTTATTTGCTGTGAATTTAACCTATTGCTATAACTCGATTATAATAGCTAAATAATCAAAATATTATTTACTTTTTTAGACATGGCTTGATAAATTGAGCATGCAACTGCATAAACGCATTTATTGAGTCACCTTTGCTAGTGCTAGGACTTGTTATAATGATGGTGGTAAGATTGATATATTCTGCATTTTGCGTAGTGAGTCAGAAAATCATAATGAAGAGAAAGAGAGCTGACATAGCATCCTTTTTCAATAAGAAGAAACAAGCTGAGGCACAGGAGAATGAAAGACAGGGTCAGATGGAGAAAGGACAGACAGACAGAGAGAGCAAGGGAGAGGAGTCGCCAGTGAGACCTGGCCCAAGTGGACCTGCAGGTATACAGACTCTCCCTCATACACCTGGCTACTGTGTTACCTTCATTGATATTTTCCACTAGTGTGTTCTATCTATATTCACATCATGTTGAAAATGCATTTTCAAAGCTTTAAGTAAATAGTTTCACCACCTTAAAGTCTGACACAGATTATTTTGTAGTTGTTTTTGCAAAGACCCCAACTCAAATATTGTAGAATTTTCATTATATAACCTGTTGGAAAATGGTTTAATCACCTTAAAATCTAATGCTTTTTATTTTTAGATGTTTCCAAAAGACCTGTACAAGCACCGCATACAGATTCAGAGAGCGAGAGAGATGAGCCCCCACGTACCAGTGGCCCAAGTGGACCTCCAGGTATACAGACTCTTTCACAAATACTGAATATTTGAATTGTACTTTAGTTTTGTCCAATCTGATACAATGGCAATGTTTTAATGCAGCCTGATAATGAATGGATAAGTCTGATAAACACCACTCATATAAACACCTCTATCGGAGTAAAGTAAGGTGACAGTAGATATAAGGGCCTGGATCATATATTAGATGTAGAATGAGAAAATGGTTAAACTGATTGGCTTGATTGTTATTCATCTCTGCTTTAATTGAATAATTTAAATTGCTTCTTTTTTTTTAAACAGACATTTCCAAATCAAGAGCCGATCAACCAGTCCAGCCACACCTGAAACTCTTTCCCAGGACACTCCAGGGCGACAGACGAAGAAACTTTCAAGCCTCATGGTACAATGTTCACACATGGCTAGAGTATTCTCAGATCCAGGACTCTGCACACTGTTTTGCATGCAGGCATTTTGGCCTCCCAAACACAGATTCAGTGTTTACTTCAGCCTTGGGATTTAAGAACTGGAAAAAGGCAAAATTCAGAGATGGAGGGTTCACTAAACATGTAAAGGGAGAGGCTCACACAAATGCAATGGTGGCTTGGAAGGAATATGAGAGAGGAGACAAAGTGAATGCATCTTTAATGAGTACCCTGACTAAAGAACATAGTAAGCAGATACAAGAAAATCGTACTTATATAAAAAGTGTAGCGGAAGTTTTACTGTTAACAGCAACCCAAAACATTTCACAAAGGGGTCATAGGGAGACAAGAGATGCAGACAACAGGGGAAACTTCTTGGCTATATTAGATGTGATTGCTAACCATGACACAGTTATCAAAAATAAGGGCCTCGCAATGCAAAATACACTAGCCACCAAATTCAGAATGAGATTTTGGATACATTAGCTGAAATGGTATGCTCCTCCATCATTAACGAGGTCAAGGAAAGTGAGGTATTTTCCCTAATGGCAGATGAAACTAAAGATACAAAAAAAAAGGAACAGATCTCTTTAGTGCTGAGATATTAGTATAAAGGAGCTGTAAAAGAGAGCTTCTTGCACTTTGAGCCTGCAGACCGCCTTGATGCTGCAGGACTGACAGAAAAATTAATCGAGGTCCTTGAGAGATATGGCCTGGAGTACAAAACGACGGTGCTTCTGTCATGAGTGGCAAGCACTCCGGCGTTCAAGCTCGAATTAAGGAGGTGGCAAAGCAGGCGTTTTATGTCCATTATAATGCACATAGCCTTAATTTGGTTCTAGTTGCAGTCCCACAAGCTGAATGCTTTTTTGCGTTTTTGCAAAGACTTTATGTCATTGTGTCTGGCTCTTATGTTCACACGAGGAGGCTTAACATTCAGAAAGAAATGTATGCCGGAGCTCCGAAAGAGCTTCAACGGTTGAGTGAAACAAGGTGGGCTTGCCGGCATATAGCTTGCCGTACCGTCTTAGATAGACTACCTGCTATTATTTGTGTCCTTGAGGAAATAGCTGCAGAAAACAGCGGAGATAGAAGTGTTGATGCACGTGGCCTGCTCGCTCAAATTGACCTGCAGTTTATTGGCCTTTTAGTGACATGCACTAAGGTTTTTGGAGATGCAAGATATCTCTCTGACCTTCTACAGTCTCCCACTCTTGATTTGTGTTCAGCTGAGGATCTAGTTGAAGCCCTCGTGAAACGTTTTCAAGACTACAGGGATGAAACCTACTTTGAAGGACTCTGGAAAGAAGTCTTAAATACAAGTGCAAAATGCAATGTTGAGACAGACCCTATTCCAAAAAGAAAGACAAAACAGAGCAGAATGCTAGATGGACATACTGTCATGTCCTCAGGAGGTGCACGTTCTGAGCAGACCAAGGACACTTTTCGTGCCAGAATATTCTACCCTGTGCTTGATAATATGCTTGGTGAGCTAAATAGACGATTCTCAAAACCAAATTGTGAAATAATGATGGGGATCCAAGCCTTGAATCCTTCAAGCGTTACATTTTGCGAAGAGCAGGCTCTATTTGCATTTGCTTCTATTTATGAATGCAACATAGATGACCTTGGACATGAGGTACACCAAATGAAAAGAATCCTAGAGAGGAAAGTAACATCTGGCATGCAGAAGCCCTCTAGCATAGTAGAGCTCACAAAAATCCTTTAAAGAGGTATTCCATGAGCTCTTCCGCTTGTGCAAAATTGCCATTGCCATACCTGTGAGTACTGCTTCCTGTGAACGCAGCTTTTCTAAACTCAAGTTGGTAAAGACATACTTGAGATCTACCATGGATGATGATAGACTTAGCAATCTGGGGGTTTTAAGTGTGGAGTCCAGACGAACAAAGTCCCTGGACTTAGAGGAATTTGTGAATCGCTTTGCTGCAAACCACAACAATCGCAGAATACAGCTGTTGTAAGCTGAATGTGAGGAGAAGGAGCAGTGGCTGTTCAGGTGTCACAAAATGACCACTGATTCAGCTCTCCAAAGTCTCCGGTCTGTCTCCATTGATATATTAATTTAAGTGAAACAACAAGTGGATCACATCCAGGGTATTCCACTGTTTCAATAAACGTCTTATATGTCAAATGTAAATTAAATGCCTTAATTGTTAATGTTAGACCCTCTTGCACTTAATGTTCATATACAAGTGCATTGAGTTAATTATTTCTTCCCTCAGTTAAATGGGAGTGATTGTACTCACATAAATAATTATTTAAAGTCACACACTCATCAAGGATGTTTGGTAATGGAAGATTATGGCACATCATTTTTTCTTAAAAAGGTGCTAGTTTATTTTAGCAAGGAAAAACAATCAAAATCCCACATTTATAAATACAAACTTTAAAGATTCAAGATTTTTTTTTCACAGCTGCTTTAGTGTTATGTTGATGGTATTCTTCATGCTGGCTTACTTTCACACTGTCGTTGCTAACGAGACAGAACCGTTGTTAATCTCTTTAGAAACTCCCTTGCCATTTGAAATGTCTGTCTTATTAAAAACCAAATTAGCCAAGGTTACAGCATCTTGCAGGACATGACCGTCATATAATACTCTGTATTATGATCAGTTCCTATGTGCCTGGACTGAGTATGACAGAAAAAGGCATGTTGACAGAAACAGAAAACAGTTGTTACAATATGTGTTACTGTGTTGATTCAACACAAATATATTACATGCTCATTTACAATGTTATACGGGAACGTGATGTTCAAATTAGCCAACAGTGTACGCTGTTCAGTAAAATTGCTGCCAAGAGCCAGTGTTCAGAAGGGTTCATTTGTTGGACTACTTAGACTACTTGTTTTTAGGGATACTTGTGTACAATATAATGCTAGATTTGAAGGCACAATGATTAGTATGTTTATACTTAAACATTCCCCCCCTCTCAATTATCAGTTATAACACTTAAGTGTGTGGCAGTGTGTGTACCTGCAATGCAGACCTCTGCCTGTTTTCCTTATTTGGCTGTGTTCAGGACTGTTATGGTAATTTAAGTGAAACAAGTGAATCACATCCAGGGTATTCCACTGTTTCTATAAATGTCTTGTATGTAAAATGTAAATTAAATGCCTTAATTGTTAAAGTTGCGACCCTCTTGCGTTTAATGTTCATGAAAAAGTAAGATGTTTGTCTTAACCAATAATTTAATTTAAAAAACTCTTGTTTAAATGATGTGTCTCTGTCACTGAGAGAATGAGGTGATCTGCTGCTGATCACCATAAGCTAAACAGTCTGTATATTGCACTACATTTGTATAATGTAAGCTTTGTTGTTACTTTACCTGCGAGAAGAAGAACAAAATAGTTAGATATACTGGATATTATTTGCTCTATTCCACCACTTAATCCCAAATAATGTAGAGGTGTGTTGTAGGTGCCTTACAGTAAATAGCCCCTTATTTTATAGTGAGATGTATTTTTATGTTCATATAATAGTGATTTCAATGCCGCCCCAACATGATCACTGGTCCCATCCTGGCCACCCCACTGAAAATGTCCTGGCTCCGCCACTGCTTGCAAGATGTTGCGCCCGGGAAACCTGGCTTAACAGGTGGCTGCTAACGTTGGTTCACAGTTTATTGCAGTGCTGCCGTGCCACCCTCTCGTCTCCAACACGGGAGAATTACACATAAACATGCAGCGGGGTGTCACAGTGTTGTCGCCAAGTTTAATGTAAAGTTTCACAGCTTTCTTACAGCGGAATCCAGTTTGTTAATGTTCAGTAGCCAACAGCTAGCATAGCATAAACAGCTAACCGCTAACGTTCGGTTAGCTCTGCTCTATATATTACAAGCTAACATGACTAGCTAATGTCACACTGTGTGAACTAAAATACTTTTTGTATTACTACATCATACATGCTTGGGCCAAATCACTGCTAAAATTAATTATTTTTGAAAATGTATAGTAAAGAAACACTCAGCCATGCATGAAATAACATAGCAAAAATAATACAGGTAATGTTTGACCCATGTTGTCCCTTAGAAGTGTAGTGATACAAACATGATTTTTATTCAAAAAGTAAGAAAGGAAAAATAAAAATTAGAATTGGTGTTGATCCAAAACAGGTTAATTGAGGAATACCTGGAATCCTGAATGGTTAAAGTAATTTATTGCAAAGATATTTACAATTAAAACTAATTCAGGTGACTTTTGATGCATGTTGGTTGTATATTGTGTAACAAAGAGTTAACATGACAGCTGTGATGTTCACTCTTTTGACAGAGCACCAGTGGACAGTGAGGACTATGGAAGAGAAGATGTGATGGCTTTGTGTGGAAAGCTGCTTACGCCAGCCTGTGTCCGTCTCATCAGTCTCTTCAGGCAGCACCCAGCTATTCTTCCATCTTGCAGATGAAAAGACTTTGATATGTGAGTAATAACTAACTTGTGTCTAACATAATATTGAATGTGTTCTAGTAAAGTATTTAAAAATACCCCACATTGTACATTTCAAACCTTTATTTAATCAGATTGGTCCCTTGAGATCATAGATCTCTTTTTCAAGGGAGACCTGCAGCTTGTACATGTACAGGACAATCAGACAAAGATCTTCAGACAATTGTTTTGTCTTTGAGGTACAGCCGCAGCAGAGAGTCTGAGTTTGAAGAAAACACTAACTTATTATTTTGTGTCGTTTAATCAATCAATATTTACTGGTCTTGAATTTCCTCACTGGATTACAAAATGCTCAAATCTTATTTTACAGGGACATTATGCAGATTTAATCACCTGAAGATGAAAATAGAGATTCAGCGATATGTACCATTTTAAGGAAATAAACTGTTAGCGGTATTGACCGAAGCTCCACAGCTGTAGCTAGACGCTGCTAATGAAAACTCAAGTGCTCAATTAGTTGGTTTTTCTTTTTTATTAAGAATTGACCAAGCATATCTTCCTCTTCGAAATCCCAGTTGTACTTCGCTAACACGCAGTGCCTGGGAGGGTGCGTTTGATTGTTCCCACCCTTACCTAATTTATGGACTACAGTGTTTCCCCTAGGTTTACTGCCTTGGCAGGGTGCTGAAAAAATTGTTTTGGGGCACCCACATTTCTTTAATCCTCTGGAGCAGAGAGAGGAGCTGTGGATTATTGTTATCGTACAGTAACAATGTATTTGTACATTAAAAAGTAATAAAGTACAGTGTTACACTGTATTGTATTACTTTTATTCAAACTGTATTCCCTTCTTATCATGTAGCCTACACTTCTTCCTTTCATTGATACATTTAAATCACCTGACTACAGCATATAACATACCTGCTGCAACCCTGTGCTGCTGCTGCTTCTCTCTGCCTCATCCTCTATTGCTGGAGGCAGCTCCACCTCATCTGATCTCTGATATGAAAGCAATCGTGTTATGATCATATTGAGCTATTGGTGTGAGTCTAACATTAAACAAGCAGTCTGCTTGTCATATATTGCTGACGATACAAGTGGCAATTTGTTGAGTCACTGCCGCTAAATGCCGGTAGCATCAAGCTAGCAAATCCTGCATTAGCCTCACATCAACAGGTGTAGACAGAACATCCAATTATCCTGAGCTAATTTACTGAATAAGCGAACTCACATCTTCTGTCTTTTTTTTCACCCAACTCATTAGACTATTCTTCTGCTGGCGTTTCATTGTTGTTTTCTGTCAAATTCAATACTGTAGTTCAAAGCCGCGGTACCTGCTCACCATCTGTGAGCTATTTTTAGAATGCGCACGCTACGTTCGTTGTCGCGTTCGCGCGCGTCCACCTGGGCAGAAACAGAGCGGAGGGAGAATGTGAATACGCAAAGCAGTGGACACTGAAACATGCACATACATAAATAACATAGGCGTTTAGTTTATTTAATAAAAGAGCACATGTTCAATGTGAAAAGTGACCGTAGATAGATTACTTCAGTTGCAATTTGGTGCTATATATATATATTTTTTAAATAAAAAATAAAAAAACACCTTGAATTTCAGGTGAGGCTCCGTTGGCAGGGCGCAGCGCCCCGCCAAGACAATGGTAGGGGAAACACTGGATTAGGTCATTAGGTTGTTAGACTATGTTCCCCCCATGGGATGCTCTAAATAACGTGTGTGTGTGTGTGTGTGTGTGTGTGTGTGTGTGTGTGTGTGTGTGTGTGTGTGTGTGTGTGTGTGTGTGTGTGTGTGTGTATATGTGTGTGTATGTGTGTGTGTGTGTGTGTGTGTGTGTGTGTGTGTGTGTGTGTGTGTGTGTGTGTGTGTGTGCGCGTGCGTGCTTCAAAGGTCCATCATACAAGATGTAGGGGATCTATTGGCAGCTGCTGATAATAACATCCATCATTATGGTTCACTAATAGTTATCACTTCACTTTCTCCTCCAGCACCTGGACACAGCAGGAACCTATGCCAGGATCCTGTTTTGTGGACTTCAGCTCTGACTTCAACAGCATCATCCCGGCTCTGCTGCAGGACAAGCTCTCCCAGCTGCACGTGCCTGACTCCACCTGCAGGTGGATCACAGACTTCCTGTCTGACAGGAAGCAACACGTAAGGCTGGGGAAACACGTCTCTGACCCCCGGAACATCAGCATCGGTTCCCCTCAAGGCTGCGTTCTCTCCCCTCTGCTCTTCTCCCTGTACACCAACACCTGCACTTCCAGTCACCAGTCTTTCAAGCTCCTGAAGTTCAGACGACACCACCCTCATCGGACTCATCTCTGGTGTGGACGAGTCTACCTACAGGTGGGAGATGGACCATCTGGTGACCTGGTGTGGGGAAATCCACCTGGAGCTCAACACTCTCAAGACAGTGGAGATGGTTGTGGACTTTAGGAAGAACGCAGCCCCACCCGCCCCCATCACTCTGTGTGACTGTAACTGCTGTGGAGTCTTTTCGCTTCCTGGGCACCATCATCTCCCAGGACCTCAAATGGGAGCAGAACATCTGCTTCCTCATCCAAAAAGCCCAGCAGAGGATGTTCTTTGTGAGGCAGCTGAAGAAATTCAACCTGCCAAAGACGATGATGGTGAACTTCTACACCTCCATCATGGAGTCCATCCTCACCTCCTCCATCACCATCTGGTACGCTGCAGCCACAGCCAAGGATAAGGGCAGGCTCCAGCGTGTCATCCTCTCTGCAGAGAAGGTGATCGGCTGCAATCTGCCATCCCTCCACGACCTGCAGGCCTCCAGGACCCTGAGGCGGGCAGGGAAGATAGTGGCCGACCCCTCCCACCCTGGACACAAACTGTTCACCCCCCTCCCCTCTGGCAGGAGGCTGCGCTCCATCAGGACCAAAACCTCTCTCCATCAGGACCAAAACCTCTCTCCATCAGGACCAGAGCCTCTCTCCATCAGGACCAAAACCTCTCTCCATCAGGACCAGAACCTCTCTCCATCAGGACCAACACCTCTCTCCATCAGGACCAGAACCTCTCTCCATCAGGACCAGAACCTCTCTCCATCAGGACCAGAACCTCTCTCCATTAGGACCAAAACCTCTCTCCATCAGGACCAAAACCTCTCGCCACCTCAACAAGGCCCGCCCCCCCCACTGACACTTTACCTCAGCCACAACACAGACTCTATGCATTACATAATGGAGATCACAGGATGGTAAATAACGCAATGTTTAAATATAGCTTAATGCACATATTTTATATTCTATAATTTATTGCATTCTATTTCGATGTAAATGACTGCTCTATTTTATTTGCTATCTTACTACATTTTTATTACAGTGTTCTTAATATAGTTCGCTATCTGTGTACTTTTTTTGATTTTTGTTTTTGATTTGTATGTATACACCACGACATCTAGTCAAATTCCTCGTACGTGTGAACCAAGCGGCAAACTCTGGGGAAGAGCCGGGACGCTAATACGGAAGTGCCTCAAACTGCAGTTCATCTAGTGGCCAGTAGGAGCAGTCTGCAGAAGGGAGCAATTTCCATAGACCCCAATGTTAAAATGCCCAACTTTACAGCAGAAATAAACATGTTTACATCGTGGTTAAAAAAAACATATTCTCTGTATAGTTAGATCCCCCCTTCATGAATATGGATTGGGGGGGTGAATTTTTTCTCAACTCATCTGTTTAATTAATATTAAGCCTTAAAGCTTTTGCATAAATTAGGGCGTGGTCACTTTGATGGACATGTACATGCCTCACTGTCAGCTAACAGCAACTTGTCCACTCTGCTAGGCTACAACCATAGAGGCTACAACGTTAGTTAGTCATAGTACTGTACTTGACCCTTTAGCTTTAGCCGTGTTCGTGGTGATTGTGCCTTTTAGGGAATATTGTTACAAATACCAGACAATTAAAATGTTGTGCTGTGCGCTTGAATGTACTCCAAGAAGTCTAAAATGATAATATTATACATGTCCCGTTCGCAGGTGTTTGTGTGCTTGGTAGCTTAGCTTGTTACTTATTAGCCAGCTAAGGACGTAACCCTTTATACATACATATACATTTTAGTTTATGATTCAGCCTTGGGTAAGACTTTTATAGTCTATGGCTATGACGGCCATAATGCTAAACGGGAGCAAATGTTAGAGGGATTAGACTCTGACGTCGCTGTCAAGCCGTTAGTGGCCGACTCCGCCTACTAAGGGCTTCTCGGCAACTCTGCAGAATCCTAATGGTGACGTCACGGACACTACGTCCATTTATATATACAGTCTATGGTGTAAACCTACCTGGCAATAAACCCGTTTCTTATTCTGATCTTTTTGTCCTCTAGGTTGCACTGCCACGTCTACAGTAGCGCAGAATGGACAGAGGAAACATGATTGGGCCTCAAGTCTTTTGCAGCCAATATACATTATCCTACAAACTTTGGATAGGAGGGTGAGTGAACAAGTTATCCATTGGTTGGAACCTACATCCCCATTGTTCAGGCCCAGATACACCGGCCCGAAATAGGCAGTAAATAGGAGTCGGGCCGAACATGAGCGTGGGCACGCCCTATTCGGAGTGGTGTGCGCCGCACCGTCGGGTCTTTTCTGCCGACCTGACGCCTTTTCTTGCTGATTCAACATGTTGAATCGGCGTCGGGAACACCACCGGAAGTCGGACAAAGGGATAACACTGATTGGCTGTTCAGCTAGCGAATCAGTGCATGAGAAGCGTTAACGGAAGTGAGGGAGCTAAACAAATGATTTAAAATGGAAGATGGAACACACACGGACGGCTATTTCACCTCATCGGTTTATAGAGCTCCTGTTCGTTCATGTTTTCAATGGAAGAGAGTGAAAATGGAAAGAAAAACGCTATTTGTTGTTTGTTTATATCACGGAGTCTGTTATTCTTCTCTGTCTTCCGGTTGTTCCGGTTGTTGCCTCTTTTGAATTATGAATACACACTACCGCCGCCTGCTGGTAACGAGAGTTATTGCCACTCACGCATACGCAGTTCATACGTGCTCGGCTCGGATTTGCGGTGTGTTCCAGTGCGCGAAGTCGGCAAATACGCAGGAGAGTCCGGCGACGCAACAGTCGGTGTCGGCGTCGGTGACTTCTCAGGTGACTGGCCGGTGTATCTGGGCCTTTACACCAGGGGTGGGGAACCTCCGGCCTCCGGGCCGTATACGGCCCGCGAGACAATTTGGTACGGCCCTCGAGATAATTTATAAGAACACGCAAAAAAGAAAAACATTTGAGAAATCTAGACCGCAAAAAAATTAAACAAGCGAGTGCCGGTTTTTCCTAGCCAAGGTCAGGGTCCTTGAACACAACACGAGCCTAACGTGTCATCACGTGGTATTATGTCTCGTTTGATAGGGGTGCAGTTCTGACAGAGAGCACCAGATCGCCACTCCGGCAATTCATTAATTGCAATGCCGTGGTTTTTGCGTGTCTGTGTCTTTAGTTGAAAGCCCAGTGGCGATCTGTTCATCTGTCATACTGACCATACAGTCAATAACTTTGTTGTTATTAGCATCTGGTTAGCTAGCTATGCTAACGAATATAAGAAGCTTTTTCTACAACCAGTGAGGTAAAGGCACATCTTTATATGATCATTATAGTTATAAAAAAATAAGAGAATAAAGTAAACAGGTATAAAATACTATATGACAGTAAAAAAAAGTTGTTATTAATAAACAAGATTACAGTTTGAAAAAGGAGCGATTTGTAAAATATCCATATAGAAAAAGAAATCTGCTTACAGTTCTGTTTCATATGGGTGTTGAGAGATGTATCCATAGATCTCCTGATGTTGCTCTCAAAGTGCACCAGATAGATGCTTTTAACTTCAACATTAAAAAACTAAATCTTCCCGGGGGAGCATGCCCCGCGGAGGTTAGGTCCCCCACCACTTAAATCATGTCCACATGGATAGGAAACTAAATACATTTGCACACATCTTGTGTCCATATCTTTCAGTTTTGGTGTTCATGCCACAACCGTGCACGTGAATACGCAAGTCATGCATTGGTAAGATATCTGGATTAAGAGGTTGATTTTTCTTTGCACAGCATGAAAGAAAGGCGAAATGAATTGGCTGTGATTTTAGTATTTTTGAGCAGAGGTCAATCATTTGTACGGCCCTCGGAGGATGTTGAAAAAATTGAAATGGCCCTTGAGAGGAAAAAGGTTCCCCACCCCTGCTTTAGACGTACTAAATCCTGCACACTGCTCCTTCAAATTGACAATGTGAACATATGTTGCCATTTTGTAATTTCTGTTATTTTCAGTTGAGAGTGTTTCAAAGTACTCTTACTTTTTGTTTCTGCTGTTAATAAGTATGATGTTTAAATATGAAATGCTGTATTCATTAGTTGTACTATAATTCTACAAATATTTGTATATTTTAAGTTTTCAGAGTAGTTGTTTACAGAACATTTTGTGACGTCATTTTGTTGAACCTTTTGGATTGGAAAATGTTAGAAAAAAGCTGTAAAATAACAGTATTCTAGCTGTAGAACTTTAGGTTCTGTATTTATTTTAGTGTTTGATCAAACAAATCTAAAACAAAAAAATGTAAATAACTGTTTTTCTCATCAGAACTTTATTTAAGGTATTTTAATGTAACATTTTAAGACAATGGATTTAAAAAAAGAGAGGAAAGTTTCCTCTAAAATATTTAAGGACAATTTCTGTATACTAATTGCTTTTGCACTTTATTTCAGTTAAAGTATTTTTACTTTAATTTTGTGGTTTTTGTTTGGCAGCCCCAGTAATTTTACCGTTTTTTTACGGGTTTTTTGCCCGTAGAAGTTTTGGTGCTGTACTTTATTAAAGGTTATTGACTGTAAAAAGAGAGGATACATCTGTAAAATTACAGTTTTTTGAACGTTAAAGTATTAGTGCTGTACTTTTATTAAAGGTTATTGTGTCAGGGTAGAGCGAAGCTGACAGGACCCAAATGCAGATTTCACAGAAAATTCCTTTATTTCAAGGTTAAATAGACACGAACAGAACTCTTCCCCGTGAACACAGTCAATACAAACACAACACAGACAGATTGTGACATATTAACTGTAAAAAGAGCAGATAAATCTGTAAAATCATCTTTAAGGACAATTCCCGTAAATTAATGGCTTATTCACTTTATTTCAGTTAAAGTATTTTACTTTAATTTAAGGGTTTTTGTTTGGCAGCCGCTGCTGCCAGCACTTTGACCGTTTTCTTTTATACAGTGTAGGTACGTTTGAGAAACCGGCTCGAGATACACTTGTTGTTATATTCCATGGAATGCTCTTAACATCCCGATAGCAATGAATATCTTAAGAAAAAGACATAAAAAAAATTCATTCGTGGAAGCCGTAGCCTACTGTATAAAGCACGACCAATCATTTTAGCCGGCCCGGCTAAAATAACTGGATGGCCTACCTGCCTGTCAGCCTTCCATCTGTGCACAAACTTATCTCGTGCCCTCATTGGTCATGTTCGTTCGTGTTGGAAGAGGGGCTCTGTAAGGAAGTAGCAGATTTTTTCCAGCTGTGTATTTTCAAATTCTAGTGCACTCGAGCTGGTTTCTCCAAAATGACCTACCCCACCTTCAATATCATTGCTTTTAACTAACCCAATACAGTTACGTGACATTTGATGACATAATACATTTAATTAAAGTCAATGTTTAAATTGTTCAGTGTGTATTGAAATGAATGGTGCTCGAAAGCTAATATAGTAGCCATTGTATAACTTGTGGTACAGGCTCATTGCCCAACACGGTTTGATTTCCTGATCATTTTAAGATATGAGAGAGGGGTTCTTTTTATGAGTTCAGGAAGGTTTGACAAATGTGTCGACCTCATCATAAAAGTTGGTCATGCATTTTTACAGCAAATGTTATTCAGACACAAGGAAACAACAGTTGTTGGGGACTATTTTCAGCAGCGGATGAATCCACATTTGGTGCTCTAGTGAGTATTTATAGCAACATGGTGATGTGTGTGGGATTGAGTGATAATAAAGTAGAGTGTGAGTTCATGCTAATGAGGGGAACATGCGACCCAATGCAACAGTGTGGCTCATTGATGAGTAAGAACAATGGGGCTCTATGGCCCAGAGGAGGGAAAGATTTCAGGATCTGATACACACACTATACCAGACTTTAATTCAGACCTCTTATCTACACTGAATATCCAACCCTAGTTCTCACACTATTTTTGATATAACATTATGAAATGACAGTTCCATTCCCAAAGGTCTACAGTCAGCAGGCACTCGTCCTCTGCTACTCTTCTCCATGCTGCAGCCTGGGTGTAAATGTGTTGTGTAGATAAGAGCATCTGGCTAACAGCGTCTTATCAGAGGCTGATAGCAGCGAGCCGGACCCTCCAGCCCTGATTCCTTCTCCTCTGCCCCTGCACTCTCTCATATCATCATTCTGTGAAACCAGGGATATTACATCGCTGCTAGGTCCTCCAGCGTTTGAGGATAACATAAGGTCTTGAGGCAATTGGACGAAAAACACAATATTTATGATCAAAAACAAAGTCACTCGGTCACTTTTGACCCGAAACGCAAGAGAAGGGTTGAATCAGACTTTAGTTAAACCTGAGTAAAATTCAGTGAAGGTGATTGTCAAGTGCCAACAATCAGGAGAGATATTTGATAGTTGGTGCTTGAAAATACTAAAAATGTATCTTATCCCTATAAGGTATATTCATTACTCGTTATTCTCTACTAATAGTTAATTAAAAACTGTATATAATGGCTATTTTGCACATCCCTCTCAAGATTTCAAGATTTCAAAGATTTATTGACATTTCATATGCACAACTACGGTGTAGTTATGCAATGAATGAAAAACTTGGGTCACAGGTTCCTCAACAGTGCATTACAAGACATCTATCAATATGTGTGTATACCTCCACCATTAAACTGTCATATTCTGCACAATTCTTATACTATCTACATACATAAGAGTATAATTAATGTGTATAATATCAGTTAAAATAAGTGCTTCAACATAGTTAACATTGCAGGAAAGCAATATATTAGACGTTAAGTACTTTGTTAGGCTTAATATTTATCTGTAGATAGATACCCCCAAAGCTTTTTTCTTATTTAAAAGCAGACCTTAACCTAAAGTATTCTTTAATGTGTTAATAAAGGTTAATTAGTTTGTCTATTTTGCACATCCTCCTATTAATATCTTTGGACGTCCAGCACTAAACTGTTTTATTGTAGAGATCACTACAGTATCTTCTTGATTTTCTATATTTCTGTCATTGACCTTCTTTCCCCCTATTTTGTATGTACACTTAATATTTTTTTCATCTAATATAACATATTCAACAGGAAAATGTAATAACGTGCTTTAACCACTAGGCGGTGCGGATTAAAAGACTGTCAAGTTTAAAGTGTTAACACAACAAATTATACTTTTATTAGTGTAGGGCAATTATGTATGTATAACATCTGAAGATGTGTAGTTTTAACATGTTTTCACATAATTCTACAGGATATTGCTATAATATCTCACATGTTTTACTTCGACACATTAATATCTGATTTGTAAAACATCACAGACAGAAAGGTATGTCCCTCATTTAATGGTAAGCTATTGAAATTCTGAATCCATAGATGTGTCTCCCATCGCCCAAATCCCCTGACTATTCTCTCAACTCAGTATTTACATTCTTATATTCAAAGAAAATCAGTAATATTTTTAAAAACTACAAGTCCTTTTCTATCAGCTGTGCACCGTTATGGTTTAAATATAACCTATCTACCAATTGGATCAAATATAAAAGTCAGCCGAATTAAGGTTGATACTGCAAGGAGACGTATTGTGTGAAGAGAAATGTAAGATGTTGTTTAATTGCTGATATATTTATGATTCACGTCACGTATTCAGTTTCGGTGGCATTTCTTCCAGTTTGTCTAGAAGTCTTCTGATCAGGGCTCTATAAATAAAGAACTACGGCAGATATGTAATATTTAATCCAGCCGAACCGTGTATTACAATGTCGTTATGGGATGACTTTCAAAGAGAAAAGCAAGCACACTCGGCATAAAGTATTATTATTATAATTTTTTCTTTTAATGTTTTCAGATTTCATATTATCCCAACGTGCATTATGGCTAAAACATCCAATCGCCGAGCTTCAACCATGTCTGAAGATCTTGGGTAATCAGTTCAGTGCGTGTGTATCGGTGTGTATCGGTGTGTATCGCCTACGTCTGTTTCCGCTGACTTTATTTTGAAATTCAGTTCCTGACGGACTGCAAAAAAAGCCGGATATTATAGAATTAAACAAATAAATAAAAACAAGGATAATTGTGTGTTATTGGTGAGTAAATAACAGTTTGTTATTTAGAAAAGAATAACAAATTAGAAGGAAAAAAATATTTTTAAAATACTGATTTCAGTATTCTGAGGCTCTGAGCCCCATTTCTTTTACTCACAGACGGCAAAAAAGTCAGTCATAATACGATTTAAAAAAAAAAAAAAAATCGTGGCTTGATATTGAGTAATAAAATGTTTTTATGAACCACACAGTTTCCGGTCTTCCAAGACCCGACCGGACAAAAAGACGTGGTGCAGGGCACGAAACATACTCGTTCTGTGTGACACGAAAAAAAGGGGAGAATGATGTCGGTGAACACGAATCAATAGATTAAATGTTGTGACTATAACACGAAATGCCGTGAGACTGGGTTGCAGAACAGCAGAGAGTACACATCTTTGGTTGCAGGCTGAAAACCCACCTGTTTCTGTTTCACACAAAAAGCTGTAATACTAAAAACTTTTTGGCTTTTTTGAAACTCAAAAAGTTCCATACAGATGGAGTGGATGTACTTGTTTGTATTTTCACGGTTGTTTGCAGTAATTGTAAGTCACCTTGAATAAGAGCATTAACTTAATGAAAAAGTGATTGGCTACCGCAGCGGGAAGTCAGGCTCTATTTAACCCTAAAGCTGATTTGAACTCTGGACTACAACTCATTGTATACTCTATATATAGACCCTCCAGAAAAACGCGATTCTGCGATCGCAGAATTTCCCGCATAATCAGCAAAATGCCGCAGATTTTTAAAAGTCCGCATATTTATCAAAAGGCCGCATAATCCCCGCATTTTTCCACACAAAGTTGAGAAAAAAAAAAAAAAAGTTAACTCGTCTTGACGAGTAGTGATGATGACGCAATGTCATCAGCCCGCGCATCACAGAAGGCAAACACCGTCGTGTGAAGGTGTGGAATTCACACACCAAGATGAACAAATCGAATCCATCACATTTACCCACGAACATTTCAGCTAAAGACCGGGCAAAGCAGTACCCCAATGTCTTGCACGAAAGTGGGGGGAAACTGTTCTGTACCCCGTGCAACTGTGTGTTGGAGCATAAAAGGAAATCAACTGTGAATACCCACTTCGATTCGCTCAAACATTCAAAAATGGTTTCTGCTGCGGACAAGAAAGCCAAGCAACTCACGCTCACAGAGGCTTCAACCTCCAAAACCCTTTTGAGGGTTGCAAGAAACGAGGTGAGTAGCCTACAAGATTGAAGCTGGTCAGATAACGAACGAGTAAATGAAAACAGAATGAGGAGGTAGGTGTGTGTGTGTGTGTGTGTGTGTGTGTGTGTGTGTGTGTGTGTGTGTGTGTGTGTGTGTGTGTGTGAGAGAGAGAATAATCAACTTTTTCCGCTTCCCGCATATTTCACAACTGTTCGCATATTTCGCAACTTTCCGCATATTTCGCAACTTCCCGCAATTTTCCCGCATAAAATCACATAAAAACCCCGCATTTTTATCGCATAATCAATGATTTTAGCCCGCATAATCGATGATTTTAGCCCGCATAATTAAGGATTTTGGCCCACGTTTTTCTGGAGGGTCTATATATAACACACTATATTGCCATATCTGATTTACTGTGTGAAGATTTGGGGAAACACGTACAAAACCAACCTACAGCCGTTATGCACATTACAAAAAAGGGCTATAAGAGTTATCAATAATGTTGGATATCTTGAACACACTAATGTATAATTTTTGAAGTCACACATATTGAAGTTCACTGATCTGGTTAAATTTAAAATGGCACAAATCATGTACAGAGCAAGACATTTATTATTATTATTAATATGAAGACTTTTTTTGTTGAATATATAAATATTATCATGAATGTGGATAAATACTGTATTTTAACAATACGGTATTCTGTTTTTCACATTTGTTATTTTTTATTTGTTATTATCTGTTCGAAATAAAGATTGAAAGGAAAAAATGAAATGAACTTTCCCGCCCAACAAAATGCACTATCCTCCCTCAAAAGAATGCGGTGGTCTGGCGTGGTGTAATGTGGACACAGTCCAACTGTATAAAACATATAGACATAGAGTCCATCTCATAATCCATGCCGTTTTTGCTTGTAAACAAATGCCTTCTTATGTGGCTGATTCTTGTTAACTGCCACAGCATCCAAATGCCAGCAAGTGGCACAAGGTAGTAACATAAGTTAAAGTTGGTTGTCCATCCATCCATCCATCCATCTTCTCCCGCTTATCCGTGGTCGGGTCGCGGAGGTAGCAGTTCCAGCAGAGAGCCCCAAACTTTCTTTTCCCTGGCCACATCAACCAGCTCTGACTGGGGGATCCCAAGGCGCTCCCAGGCCAACGAAGAGATATAATCCCTCCACCTGGTTCTAGGTCTAACCCTTGGTCTCTTCCCAGCTGGACGTGCCTGGAACACCTCCCTAGGGAGGCGCCCAGGTGGCATCCTAACTAGGTGCCCGAACCCCCTCAACTGGCTCCTTTCGACGCGAAGGAGGAGCGGTTCAACTCCGAGTCCCTCCCGGATGACCAAACTTCTCACCTTATCCCTAAGGGAGACACCAGCCACCCTGCGGAGAAAACCCATCTCGGCCGCTTGTACCCGCGATCTCGTTCTTTTGGTCATGACCCATCCTTCATGACCATAGGTGAGGGTAGGAACGAAAATGGCGCGGTAGACAGAGAGCTTTGCCTTCTGGCTCAGCTCCCTTTTCATCACAACGGTGCGGTAAAGCGACTGCAGTACCGCTCCCGCTGCTCCGATTCTCCGACCCATCTCACGCTCCATTGTTCCCTCACTTGAGAACAAGACCCCGAGATACTTGAACTCCTTCACTTGTTGGTTGTGATGTACAAATATCTTTTTTTGAATGTACAATATTTATGAACACATATTGAAAAATGAATGGAGGTCTTGTTGGCAGAACAACGTAAACAACTTAATGAAAAGTAAATTTGTCCTTAACCTAGTCAACGGTCTATTATGGAGAACTGACCTGATTGGCCAGTTTGAACAGGGAAGGCGGGCTCTTATGTGTGTGACTGGAATAAGGTTATGGTCAAGCCTTTTTTTTAAAAGCCTGGCACCAGCAGTTGCGAGCAGTGTGTAGGATCTTTTGTTTCCTGTTCCTTTTGTACGACCACTAAAGAGGCAAGTGGGACTGAATCCAGAACCCTGCTTCAGTTTGGTGATAAGAATAAGAGCGAGGGTAACTTCTGAGTGGCAGTGCAGTCTTGTTCAGTAAGGTAAATAAACTGCATTTACTTGAAGTGCTTTTCCACTCAAAACACTTATACGTATACAGAATTCTGAGACACAGACGCTTTGTGCTGAAGAACTTTTGGTCTATTTGGATTCAAATAGGAAGAAGGTACATTCTTGATGGTTATATCCGTGTAAAGTAACTAAGTACATTGACTGAAGTCCTGTACTTAAGTGCAATTTTGAGGTACTTCACTTGAGTATTTTCATTTTTTGCTACTATGTACTTCTACTCCACTAAAGTTCAGAGGTAAATGGTGTACTTTTCCTCCACTACATGTATTTAATCCCTTTAGTTACTTCACAGATGTGGATGAATGATGTGAAATATAATCAATTGTTAAATCAGACTTTAGTTCCAACTGGAGCAAATTCACAAGCTACCCTGCAGTATACAAAGTCATTCAAACTAGCTGCACCTTTACCAGCTTTGAGAACACTTTCATTATCAATCATTATAAAACATATCATATATATTATTCTGAAATGGACCAATCTGTACAATGAATACTTTTACTTTGGGTACTTGAAGTATATATTATATATATGTACTCTAGTAAGATCCTACTTCTTCCACCTCTGGTAATATCGCTTGTGCTTCCATGATTGGGA
>NC_136906.1:34031005-34096005 GCF_949606895.1 Notothenia rossii | reverse complement strand
AGACAGACAGACCGACACACACACACACACACACACACACACACACACACACACACACACACACATACACACACACACACACACACACACAGACAGACAGACAGACAGACAGACAGACAGACAGACATGTTTGTTGTTTTTTCCTGTCTGCAGTGATGTTTATCCATAACAGGTCTGCACACTATTCTTCAAATACTTTCCAATGGATTGTCCAAATGAACAAGGATCTCTCATCTCAAAGACAATGTTTTTTTGGATGAGTTTGTGGTTAGATGTCTGAAATAAGGTCTGTGGTTAACACAAGCTGAAGAGGATTTCACGTTTTGTACTACGAAATAGAACAAGTCAGTAAATACCCCACTGGTGAATTTCTGAAGCTTTAATGTGTAAAAAACAAACAGCGGTTGCTAACAAGTGTCTAAATAAGACTACTAAACCTCATTACACCATAACGTCTTTAGCTTAGCGTTGGTGAAGCGCAGCCATGCAACATGGAATCTAGTTTGTTTGTGGCACAATGTTAGGTTTCGACTTCTGGCGATTGGATTTTACTTTGCTCATAAAGTGGTTTTAATATGTGGAGATTATCCTGCTGAACAATACATGTAAGTATCTAAATGGCTGAGAGTCGCTAAGTAATGCCCCTTTTCCACCAAACCGGCTCCAGGGTCGGTTCCGGGCTAGAGCCTGATTTAGCTCTGTTTCTTCCTGTTTCCGCCGCAGCGGAGCCGGCTCTAAGCACCGAAAACTGGTTCTTAGCTGACCCCACTCGGCTGCCCGGCAAGAACCAAGAACCAATATGCTACACTTAGGTCGGAGGGGTCGAGATTAACCTGAGCAATAACAGTTAATGGCGAGTAGGCTACGGCAAATAAAAGGTGTAACAAACAGTAGTGCTGAGCAAAGTGACTAGAACGTGACCACACACTTGTAAAAAAATACACACTTTATAAAGTCAGGCAACACTAACCAGGCTTCATGTGATTCTGTTTATTTGTACCTTACTTTGACCATCTGTTCGCTGTTATTGATAATTGTGGAGAGCAGGCAGATGTTTTCCTGTTGTTTTGTATTATTTACGGATGGAATCAATCCATGGGCTGCACAGGTTGTCATGTCCGACCATCACAAGTAGAATCATAGTGAAAAATACGCCGGTAAAATGTGCCTGTAGAAAACGGCTTATGCCACAATAGGATAGTAACAAGTAGTCAAGTAGTCAGTTTAGCTTCGGTTGCTATGCTAACATCACCCATTTTATACAAGAGAAACTTTCATAACAGCGTTGTGATGCCAAACAGCGTCAATTCAGACTGACACACATTCACTTATTGGGATGGGGGATATTTATCAGCTGCTTGTGTGACAGTCAGACAGTGAATACTTTCCAGCGGTCGCTGCCGTGAGTTAACGGGAGACTAAACTCTGCCGTGAGTTAACGGGAGACTAAACTCTGCCGTGAGTTAACGGTAGACTGAACTCTGCTGTGAGTTAACGAGAGAATAAACTCCGGTGGACGAGCAGCACTGCAGCCGGCGGTAATGCCGCTGAACCACATTAATAAACAATGAACCATGGCACTGGAGAAAAGTACAAGGGTTGAGAAGTAGTTATTTTATTTAATCTGGCTCGTATGATTAAAAGCAGCACGATCATCGAACCGATGCAATCCAGCATTGTTGTTGTTGTGAATGGCGTGTGGAGCTACAGAGAACAACCAGTTAAGCATCAGAAAAGCAAACGGATCTTGAACCAGAACCGGTTTGGTGGAATAGGGGCATAAGGCTTGCTAGCTTGTTCCTCACCAGCAATAACATAGCGAGCATCCTCTTGACACTAAAGCAACACACCATTAAAGCACTGCCTTACAGTTACTGTAAGTTGAGATAAAAGGATATTTGAGTGGCATTAAAACTACGTAAATGTTGTTAACTATTGTAGTGTTCCCAATGGAAGTCTAGAATGGAGTTGTTTTCTTTGATTGTATTAAATGCAACACTATGCCTGACTCATATCAGAGCTGTTACAAAAGGAACTTCTTGGTCCCTTGCTCTCTGTGTTTTTGTGTCTCAGCTCCCTAATGGTTTCAGTAAGCAGCAGAGGCAGCATCTAAACACTATGTACTAAAAATGCATAATAAATAAGGGCGGCTGTGGTTCAGGGGTAAATGGTCATCTACCAATCAAAGTGTGAGTGACTCAATCCCCAGCTCCTGCAGTCAATATGTCGAAGAGTTCTTGGGTAAAATACCGTACCCCAAATTGCTCCCATAGGCATGTTTAAGGTCTAGAATTGTTAAATCGCTTTGGATAAAAGCTTCAGCTAAATGCCATGTAATGTATTCTATTATTTATATGTTGTAAAACATATAATGTCTTAATCAATACACCAGAGATCGGAGATGTACTAAGATCTTTACCTATAAAAGTAGTAATCTGACTGTTTCAGGAACTCAAAAGAAATACTCACTTTTGGTCAGATAACAAAAGAATATGGCCCTAATCCTCTTCCGTATACTAAAGTGTAGAAATACTGTGTTTCATATAAAAACTGAGGTGAATAAATCTCATAATTTTTATTTGACTATTGCAAACACAGAAAAAGTTACAAACTCAACACACAAACTAGTCTGCACAAAGAAAGGATTGACAGAACTGAATGACTGCATGAATGTTGAAGCATACGGGCACCGGAGACCTCCTGACCCCTCTCCTGTATCTCTTCAGCTCCCAGACAGCCGTGTGGGCGTCATTTCATCTTCTTCTTCTTGTCCCACTCTTTTCCTGCAGACTTCCTGCCCACTCGCTGCCTCTCCCCCCTTTCAGCCCCTCTCTGATCATTAACCTCCCTCCTTGTTGCACGCCCACGCCACTCGTCCTGATCTGGTCCTGGCGGCGGGGTGGCGGTGCGTCTGCTGTCAGACCCTCAGAGGCTGGAGGGGAGGAATGGATCAGGGCTACATTGGAGGAAGTTACAATAAGGGAGGTAATCAGTAAGGAGAAGGTGTGCAAACTGTGGAATTTAGAAAGCAAATAGTTACATAAAGAGTCCCACTGTGCAGCAGCTGCAACACAAAGTAGGAAGAGTTCAGATATATTTGTTTCTATTCTACTAAATAAATTCAATATATGCAAAGAATCTATACAGATAAGGTACCAGAGAACAACATGTGTAAAAGCAGAAGGCCAGAAAGTAGCTTATAAATAAAATAGTCCCCCTTGAGTTCTAATATTCCAAGGTTTCGGCCAGGGACCCAAAAATGAAAGCCATTATAAACGTTATGAGAGGAACGTTTCAGCATGTAACGAAAGAATAGGGATATATATTCATCTCCACATATCAACACCTACCAGGGTTTCTGAATAAAACATTATGCACATTAATACAAGCGTTTGCATACACACCCATGAACTTCTAAATATACATATCACACATATATACAGTACATACTGTATATATAAGCAGAGGTGGGAGAAGTACTCAGATCTTGTACTTGAGTAAAAGTAGAAGTACCAGAGAGTAGGAATACTCTGTTACAGATAAAAGTCCTGCATTCCAAATGTTACTCAAGTAAAAATACAAAAATATTAGCATCAAAATATACTTAAAGTACCAAAGGCAAAGAGAGCTGCTGTTGCTTGATGCTGCTTGTATGGCACCGCATTTCTAGAATTCATCCACTTGGATCCATCTTTTCTTTCCTTTTTTTAATAATATAAATGTACTTAATCATTATTAACATTTGAATTGTCTTTGTTCTTAATGTATTGTCTTTTAAATCTATACATACAGCATCTGTCCTGGGAGAGTGATCTTCCTCTGTTTCTCTTCTTGAAGTTTTCTACTTTTTTTCCCCCGCAGGAGTTTTTTCTTCTAAGCAACAGTGTGTCTTATGCTGTACTCACAGTAAACCCCCTGAGACAAACTCAAAATGTGTAATATTGTGCTAAATAAATAAAATCTGACTGATTATTTTATTGTTTTCCCCTAAAAACACCAAGACGAAAAAGAAGGGAAATGAAAGAACCAAAGGAAGAAAGAAATGTTATGCCTTATTCTGGAACAGTTCATGGATAAAAGATAAAAGATTGTGTTGTGGTGCAGGCTCTCGCTGCTTCCTGTCCTGCAGGACGGACCAGAAGGCCTCCTGTCTGCTTAACCTCATTTCTATAACAGATCAGCTAATTCATTCAATTAGCAAACACACACCCTCACATGCACGTTCAGCCATCAGAAATCCATGGCCCCCCGATCCAATTGTTGAAAAGTAAACTGATTCCCAAAAATCTCTGCGATCGAGCTCCCTGGTCGATGGAGACCTTTTGATCCATTAAAAGATGTCCTGCATCCTGTAAGGAAAATGAGCAAAGAAGAGGTATTATCAAATGAATAATCTGTAATGTGACAATTAGTGTTAGTGTTAGGGCTGAGGGAGGGACGGAGAAAAGAGAGAAGATGGTCGCCGCTGAGGGGGAATTTTCTGAAGAACAGCCTGCATTCGTAGACCGCATACGTCACTTCCGCCGAAAGAAGGCTGTCCCAATAAAAAAAAAAGACAAGACTCCTCTGAATGCGGCTCACGAATGCGGCCTTCTTTTCCGGGATTTTAAGTATACGTCTGATGTATCCTCCGCGGTCTACCATATCCCAGGATGCAATGCGCGCTGGTGACGAGTGAGTTTTAAAAAAAAATGAAATGGCGGTCAGGTCTCCCCAGAAGAGTGGATTTAAAAGCAGCAGCAAGTGGAGGAATCACTAATAAATGTGAGTATTGGGTTTTAACTTACTTTAAAATAACTAACGTCACACACGTCAAACCCAAGGGGCATTAAAACGTACATTTTCGTTAAATAATACGGTTAAATATGTGACGTTAGTGAAGCTAACTAGCTTGCTGGACGTGCTGCACTGTTGGTTTACACTTATTCTTAATTCAATTCAGAAGTTTACTAAAGTCATACAGAGATCTTGGCTCTGTTATAAGTTATACTTCATATTACATAAATAGACCAAAGGGTAAACATTTAGACGGTATCGCCTACAGTCCGGTGGGATTTATAAAAGGCTACCCTGACGTGTAGCTGCTGTTTGCTTTATTTATTTTTCTGACATGTTGCAATGTTTTACTGTTTATTAAACTTTGGGACAACATTACAACCTTTGTATTCAGCTCATGAAGAAAAGCCTATTTGATCATCTTTTATTTAGGTTTAAGTTTATTTAATTTATCCTAATCCCATAATAATAAGACAATCAAAAATGGACAGCAGCCTTTAGCTTGATGTTTGTTTGTGCAGTGCTGTCAAAGGGATGCAGGTGTGACTTTCACTTCATCCCTTTAGTTTTTTAAAACCAAAACTGCACATCATTTTAAATAATCCTTTGGGGATTGTCTGTCTGTGTTTAATATGATTAATTCACTTGTTTCTTTGTCTCTTGTTTTTCTCTGTGATTAGGACAATTCTGGGAAAATTGATCTGTGGGGGGAAGGACCCTTATTCTGAAAAGTGCACGGGGGATCATGAGGACAGAGCTGCCATCCACCTGGACCCCCGTGGTGCTGGAGAAAGCAGAACGGCGTTCATGAACATCGTCCACCCAGACTTCTGCTTTCTGCACTCCTACAAACGTTTGAGTGCAGAGCTGTAGAGATCATCACTGCTGTCACTTCAGCCTTACACACTTTTACTTCAAATTAACACATTTCATCTGTGTACATATAACATCTCATTTTGCATATACTTATTACATCGCTGTTAACAGTTTATTTATTTCCAATACTCTCTAGATTTAATCTACAATTAAGATTATATTACTTAATCAAAAGTGTGTTTGTTTAGATTAATCTATATTTTATCTTGCACTTTTTTGTGTCTTAGTTTCAGAATTAGATTTTCTCTGTGTCCTTTCTTTTAATAGATATTTAACGATTATAGCTTGAGTCTGTCTGATTCCACAAACAGCTGCTTCTATATACTCGCTGCACATATAATACAAATAAACAACTCCATAAACCCACTTTTGCTGATATTTGTTTTACTGCTGGTGATGTTAAATAACATGATTGATTTCCTCTGTCTCAATGATGAAAGTTATAATAATAGAAGACATGAAGCTGCAGAGAGAGGATGGATATATTCTTCTCTCTACTTTTTGATTAGATGAAAATACAACATTGAATTAAAATAGTAATTGTTAAACACATTGTTTATTTCATTTACTGAGGTTTTAACCATTATTTACAACATGTGTAAATAAGCAGTGGAATAATAGGATATCTCTAGGTCATTCAACTGTCTTAAATTCAGTTTAGTTATATCAATACATAGGCCATAGAAAATGTTTAATTGTGTATTTCAGCAGAGCGGGGAGTCACATCGCTGCTGGACCTGGAGGTGCTGACCTGGGGACATCATCTAGGCTGGTTTAGGGGAAGAAGGAGAATATAAACTGTTATAAACTATTATAAACCTGTTTATATCTAAGATATATAATCTTCTTAGATATTAAGAATAGAAAAGTAATATTGTTTTTGCTTTTGTTCATTTAAAAAAACATTGTTTTATTAGTACAGAAAAATGTAGACTTATTTTAAATATGAAATAATATGATCAGCTATACATAATGTGCTTGTTAACTTACTAATGTAAAATTACTGGTGGCTAAAGGAACAGCTTAATCCTATTTACCTGGCCATTGTCTTCTTTATTTCATCACCGTCGGTGATCTCCAAAAATGGTTAAAGTTAAAAAGTAAAAGTAACGTTTCTGGATCCTTTTCAGCTGAGTTGGCTTGTAAGCTAATTTGCTAGCAGGCTAATGGAGCAGCACAACAGAACAGCGAGTATCACGTGACGTAAATACGAAGCGCTCGGTAGGCTGGACCGTCTCATTTCAGAGGCCGCTCGGTCCAGCCAAGCCCCCAGGAAGTGAGTCGGACTCTGAGGAAAATATTCGTTGTGGCCAAACGGCGGTACTACACTTCTGTATCAGTCGCTGGGCCCGGAAACACTTTTTCCCATTGACTAACATTGGGAAAGAGTGGCCTGTAAATCTTTTTTTTTTAAACTAAATAAACTACCTGGTATGAACATTTGTATAGCCCATATTAAAAACATTCGGTCCTCAAGTTGTAAAATGTCCTAAGAACGTTATTCTGAGAGTTATTTTCCTCGGCATTATGAACGCGGATCCAACCCACGGGACCGCGCCGCCCGGCACGTTCATGTGACGTGTTCAGTACTACATGAGTTTTACCCATAGACTGTTTTACCTCTACCCATGGATGCACAATAAGAACGGATATGATTATATTAATACTTTCGTGACGTTTCGCTCTCTCAAAAGTTGGGCCATTTTGTCTTCATTCGCCAATGAGCAACTCTCATAGGAATGAACGAGGCCCCGACTCCCACGCTGTATCCAGTTCTTATTATACATCCATGGGTCGAGCCTACCCGGTCTACGTCGGCCACATCCGTCATTGACCGGTAGGCTGGGTCCTCCAAGGATACAGTCCCTGAATTGAGACCCGGCCCCTGTGTCGTTAAAGTGGATCTCAGTGGATCAGCAATCAGTGACTGGCTGTCCCTCAACGTATTACGACTAGGGCTGTCATGTTAACGCGTCAATAACGCGTTAACGCAAAAAAAATGAACGCCACTAATTATTTTAGCGCGATTAACGCATGTTTATTTTTACAAAGTTACACAGTGTAGTAATTAGGGCTGTCAGTCGATTAAAAATATTTAATCGCGATTAATCGCATGATTGTCCATAGTTAATCAATATGGACAAATATGCTTTATGCTAATGTTTATTATCATTTGAACAATGTCAAATATTCTCATGAATATCAAACACACACACACACTTTGTATTGTATTATTTTATTAATATTTGTCCACTCATATGTTGATAAGAATATTAAAAACTTGAAAAATATTCCTTTAACGTACATTTAGAACAGATAAAAAATGTGCGATTAACTATGGACAATCATGCGATTCATCGCGATTAAATATTTTAATCGACTGACAGCCCTAATTACTACACTGTGTAACTTCGTAACGCATTTCAGCCAGTGTGACGATAGGGTTAGGGTTTGAATGAACTTCAAACGTGAAACCAAATGAGTTAACCCAGAGCTAAGTATAATGAGAATGGTCTTTACTTCAGTTTATTACAACCAAAGGTTTATTTTTGTAGTTTTGACACTGTTTCTATCAGTGTACTCACCAAATGAATGGGATCGCAATGGCATTGGTACAAACATAATGAAGAAATGGTCATACATCACAGCTAAACTTCTTGTGAGCAGAAATGAAAGCGATCATACAATGTTTACAAAGTAGTCTAGTGTCTAATATTGTTACGTTAATGTTTACCCCCTAATAAAGTAGTTTCAGCAATCTGGCTTAATTCTATTCTTGTTTCAACCAGTCGTATGTCTTGGTGATGTGTTTCTTTTAGTAGTAATGTAATTGTTCATTCATTATATTATGATCATTATGGTAAAATCTTTAAACACATATGCTGTATGTTCATTGGCTGCATACCTTAACCAAATAAAAACAACCTTTGGACCTGAAATCATTATTTGGGCCTACGAAGGTCCCCATTCTAATACATTCAGAAAGACCTAATGAGCTCAATACATAATGTTTTATGCACAATGTAGCGTTTTGTCTCCACCGGGTAACAGTGGCGATGCACCCTCTTACCTTCAGCTTGCGCCTATACCAAAATGCCCAACCCAGATCCCAGCATGTATTTGTTGAATAAAATTGATATTAATGATGGCCCTATAGGACTTGGATATTTGATCAGATGTACAAAAATGTTCAAAAATTCTGTTGTGAACCAACTTATATAAAACTTCATAAAATGAAATCCTGTGTTTGGTTTTAGGAGGAAGTATCAACCGTTTTACAGCCGAGGTCTCTGAGAACTGACGTGACATTTACTGTCATCAGTTCAATATCGGCTCATAAATAATTCTCTTCGTTAAGGGAATGTCATGAAACATTACGCTAAGAAAATAATGTGAGGTCTGTTTTGTATTCCTATTATAGAAGGCCGGGGGATTTTAACACAACATGAGGGTTTTTATCACAACTTTACAGAAGTCATGATACCAGCATTGGTCCCACAGTGGGGAATTTACAGGGTTACAGCAAAGAGTGTGCACATCCAAGGTAACTAAAAAACAAGGAGCAGCATTATCTAAGTCAAATCAAAGTAGTGAAGTACCAGCCAGTAATAACCAGGCTCGTGGAGTAAAGGACTGCATGAAGGGATAAGAAAGGTAGATGTGTGTGTTACATTCTACAAAATGGGGATTATTAGCAGGGTTATACTTGAAGTAAAGACGGATATATATTGATGCACATGCTTACACATTTTAAGACTTCACTTCTTACAGCTTTTATTGTTGGTATAGGCTGAATATGCTTAATGAAAGGCAGGTTTTCCTATAAATAAAATCCCTGCACAAAGGACACATTTCTAACCAAATATCTTGGTTTCTTCTTTTCTAAGGTTACATAATACAATTAATTAAAGACCAGCTTATTGATGTCTATTTAACCTTTTTTAATATCACGGTAATCCAAAAGCAACACAGTAACATTGGGGTATGTTCCTCTGATATTATACTTTGATTGCATTGTAAAAAATGCTAACCCTGGTGATAGCATTGTTAGTGTGTTTCACCAAAGAAATAGACAGCCAGCAGTAACGATATTCAACTCTCTTAAAGAAGTATTGCACCTGGTGTGTGTGGTGGGTAACCAGCAACCGAGCTGATTGTGCTGCTACAGGGAGGAAAAGCGTATAAACCTAAGGAGCAGATTGTACAGTAGGGTGGTCCTTAAAATAAAAAATGTACCTCTCACGAAGGACAACCCTATTGTACAGTAGTGGGTTTTATTGCTGCAGGAGTTACGATTAGCAGCAGCAGCTTGCATTCTGGGATATTCTGGGTGAGGAGGTCTGGAAGCAGCAGGCCAGCTCTCCGCTCCTCTTTTCTTCTGAGCTTCTCTCTGTGCTCTGACAGACCGGGCTCAGATCAGATTGATGGGCCGGTTTGATTGAAGTCTCTTTGTCGCGCTGATGTCACGGCCAGTGATGGATGAGGCGCGTGCGTCGATCCAAATGCGCGCAAACTCCACTCCTGAACCCAAATGTCCCCCTCCCCCCCACACACACACACACACACACACACACACACACACACACACACACACACACACACACACACACACACACACACACGCACGCACACACACACACACACACACACACACACACACACACACACACACACACAAATACACGGTGGTTCCCCCTCTCATGCGACGGGCTGACCAACTTCTGTCCCCCGGTCACCATAGGCGACGTGACTTAAATCCACGTGACCCGCGGAAGAGGTAAGCAAATAAGTGGCACTGAGAAAAAGAGAGAAAGAGAGAGGAGATAGTTACGGAAAAGAAGGGAGAGAAGAGAAGGTAAGAGAAACAGAGACCGAATTGATGCACGCGGAGTGTGACCTGTGTGTAGGTGACTCGCGGCTCTCTGTCTTCTCGCGGTGCTTCCCTCTGTCACTCAGGAACCTTTGGAGAGTTCAGGTTGAGCTGCTGACAGAAAGAACTTCTGTTGACGCACACGAACACACACACCGCGGCGGAGAACATTACTCATGTGTGTTTCTGCTCGGGGACGCGCAGATTCCACTCTCTTTCCTCCATGTTGGAAGATTCTGACTTTTTATTTTTTATTTGATATCACTTTGCTTATTTAGAACATTTGTAGATTTGATATTCTTCTTATATTTTTACAAAATATTGTATTTTCGTTTGGACAGGTCTAGTCTTGTGAATAACCGGGTTTCACACCTCCATATTGACTCTTGGAAAAACGTTTTTATGGAATCTTTAGACTTTTGATATATATTTTTTATTCAATTTCTGCTAATTTTGCGGATAATTTTAAACTTAATTCCGCCTGCGGTCTGCATGGACAACATGAACTCGTTTGTGGAATACTCCATCTGTAACAGAGCGGGGCCCGGCGCTTATTCTGCGCCTAAACCCGGATACCACCACCATCCTCTGAATCACCATCCTCTGGATCAGGGCTTCCCGGTGACCTCTGGCTCCTTCCATACGGGACCCAGCTGCTCTCCAGCTCCCGTAAACGGGACCAGAAGCGAAACAGGCGCCGGGGCAGCGGGTTACACCGGAGATGGGCGTCTGTACGGGGGCTCTGGAGGTGGAGGAGAGCATCCACAGCAACATCACGAACATCAGCAGACACACAACGGCTACCACCACCATCACCTTCAGACACAAAGCGGGACTGTGTATAATAACGGGACCGGGGGCAGCACCGGGGCTTACGCGGGCCAGGCGTGCGCCACGGATTACACAAACGCGATAGGCCCCCCCAACACGGTACAATCCCAGTACTTCATGGATGAGTCAGCGGCCTCCACTTACTATCATCAATCAACCTACCCCAGCTCGGCCCCCAGCTACGGGGCCCTGGCCGGGGCCTACTGCGGGCCTCAGGGCGCTCTGGCCGGGTCTCAGTACCCGCAGCAGCTCGGCGGGGGTCTGGACGCTGCGGGCTTCCTGGGCCTTCCACACGGAGGAGGTTACGGAGAGCTAACGGTGTCCCAGGACCGTGGGAATGGGGAGGAGGAGGGCCAGCAGGCCGGGCAGGGGCAGACCTTCGACTGGATGAAGGTGAAGAGGAACCCCCCGAAAACAGGTAAGAAGAGGCGGATTCTATGGTGAAATGTGGTCCGTTGTGGTGCCTTTAGAGTATTAGCAGCATTATAAAGGGCCTCGGCCTGCAGATTATATGTCTCATAATCATTTCAAAGGTTTCCCATGAGAAGCAATGGCTGTCATTGCAAGAGCTGCAGCAAAATGACCTTAAATAAGCTTTTACAAAACATGCGTAATCATTTTTGAAATGCTGTGGCGAGGTGCGAAATAAAACCCGGCCTATTATAAATAGCCTACGATGTGACATGAAATGTAAAGGACAGAGTTGTGTTCATTGATTATTTTGTAACAATACGAACGAAAGAGTTTAGCTTCCTCTAACATATAATATAAATGATGTTATAATGTTAATAATATACAGACACATGCGTTTGTTCCCCTGCAGGCCTCAGTTGTGATGTGTGTGTGTTCACAGATGGCTTTTCTGATGTAAATGTTTCTTTCCGTTTGTTCTTTCCTTTGTATATTTCACTTGTCAAGTCTCAATTCGTTTCACTGTAAACAGACTGATATTTGTGAACAAAGAACAAAATATGTTTGTTACTGTCCTATCCACCATGTTTAATGAGGAACATCAACACAGGTCACGTTTCATTATGTTTACGCATTGGTTTTACAAGTTAAACGACAATACAATACAATAACTGCTTTATGGTCATAGGAGTTGTACATTAGATTACATTTTTAAATTATGCTAACACCAATTGTCAGCGTAATCCTTTCGAGTGACAGAGTAAAGTTTAGCGTATAATTACATAATACATGTTAAAAAAGAATAAGATAACGTAACAAAAATATACTCTTCATAAGTTATTGTCTGCTTGGCCAACATTGGGTAAAAAAGTTAAATCTTTCAAAAAAATTAAACTTGGCCCCTTGCATTTTGTAGTTTAAAAGTAAAATAAATTAAATCGCGTTTATTTTAGAGACTTGTCCAGTCCTGTCTCTCCGGACAGAGAGCAGGTCTGGGTCCTCCTCTCTCTTAATGGATATATCAGACGGGTTACTTCACCCCTGTTATCTTGACCCCCCCCCCCCCCCACCCCCCCCCCCCCCGCACGCACGCACGCACGCACACACACACACACACGCGCACACACACACACACACACACACACACACACACACACACACACACACACACACACACACACACAAACAGACAGTCGGAACCCCACCCCTCTTTGTATTTGGTTCATACAGAACTTAAGAACTTAAACATTTTTCTCTGTAATGTCTACTTTCACTTGAAGTTCATGGTTGAACTAACCACACAAGCCTCATACACTCTGGATTTAAACCTAACAAACCTATTAACCTAACACATGAAAACAGTAGTTTCCAAAAGGACATATTTAATTTCAACAGGGGAGACTTTTTGTTCTTTAATAATAATAGTAATAACAATAACATTAGTAATAATAATAATAATAATAATAATAATAATAATAACAATAATAATAATAGTAGTAATAATAATAATAATAATAATAATAATACGCATTTTATGTAAAGCATATTTTCAAATCATTAAATACACACAGAAAATGCAAATAACCAAAAACCTTCAATGTAACACATTATAGAGTTAAGCAGACAGAAAGTGGCTAAAAATCAAATGAAATCAATATTTAACAAGTGGGTAATTTAAAATTGATTATAAAGATAGAGTTTTCAGCCTTGATTTCCTCGTTCCAAAGTTATTCTATAAGTTCCAAAACACGTTTCTAACCACTTCTCTCTCTACTCCGTGTCTCTCTCTCTGTCTCTCCCTCTCCTCCACCCAGTCAAAGTGTCGGACTTCGGCCTCGCGGGCGCGCACAACAACGCCATGCGCACGAACTTCAGCACGCGGCAGCTGACGGAGCTGGAGAAGGAGTTTCACTTCAGCAAGTACCTGACGCGGGCGCGGCGCGTGGAGATCGCCGCCACGCTCGAGCTCAACGAGACGCAGGTGAAGATCTGGTTCCAGAACCGGCGCATGAAGCAGAAAAAGCGCGAGCGCGAGGGCGTCTCATCCACAGCGCGCTCCTCTGGTACCGACAGCGGTCTCAAGGAGCTGGAGGACACCGACAACTCCTCCGTGTCCACGTCTCCAGGCGCGTCCCCGAGCTCGGAGACGTAGTTGGTGCACGCGACTTGACTTGTTCTGCAGAACTGTCACTCAGGTGTTGTGGGACAAAGATGGCCGTTTTGTTGTTCTGTTTAGTTTATTTAACAAATTATTTTGAATTGCCACTCACATGGCAGCAACAACAATGCACATCAAGGGTGACACAAGAAAGAAGAAGAAGAATAGTGGCCTGAGTCCGGCCCCCATGTAGTTTGGGGTTCGGTGCTATGCTCCAGAAGGGTAACTGCCCCCCCTCCAGATGCCAGTCCACACCTCATATATTTTATTCTCTGGGACTTGACAGGACGTATTTCAGAGGTGGTCCCTGGTGTAACGAGATGATACTGCACTATAAAATGCATTCCATGTTAGCCCACTTGATGTACTCCAGATTTCAGGTTTAAAAACACCAGCAACTAAACTTCTGCATTCAAAGTTTGAGATCCAGTAAATTGCCCAGAAATGCAGAGGCTGAAGAGGCTGATCGACAGGGTCAGTGATCTCATATACTGTCGCGGGTCGGATTTGAACCCTGAGTCTGTAACAGGGAACCAAGCCCAAATATAGGTTTCCGTTAGCTCAACCAGGTGAGCTACAGTGGCACACGTTTTCAAAGTATTTTTGATCATCTACCTGGAATATTCGTTCAGACTCTGCAAGTTCTTCCGAACCAAACCAAAACAAAAAAAAAGTTATTGATTCAACTGAACACACAGTATGCACACACTAAGACCATATCCTTTGGTTTGCTTAATTTTGTGGTACATTTTTCTATTTAAAGGACGGAAGCCAAAATGTTGGCAACCACGGCCTTATGGTGCTTTGGTGCTGGATCCTTCTGACAGCATGGATCAAACAGGATTAATCAGAAACCCATGCCACATTCAGAGCCTGAAAAGGTGTTGTCAGGGACCAGATTCCTGAGTTTAGAGATATTTTTTGGGGAGATTGCCTCCCAAATGGGGGAGATAGAAACTATTTTTAGCTATGGATGAACACTGTGAACAGGGATTTGATGATGATGCTGTAATGATGATGGGATCCACTTTATCTTTATTGGATTTACAGGGTATTGGGTTATTCAGGGTCGACATAAGTATGCTGGTATTTAGGTTTTACCTCAGTAAAAGCCTTCATGATTGATGTAATTGGAGGGAAACTCGGGGATATTGTGTTGACATGAATATTCAACACACAAAACTGTGAATTTGTGAATTAAAATATGATACCAGCCAAGCCTAACTAAAAGAGCCTTATGATCAGAAATACAGGGAGCCTCTGATGGCAACACACGTTTGTCTTATCTCTTTGTAGCTATATTTTATACTTTTGAAACCTTAAATATTTTTTTGTTATTGTTTAAGTGGTGATTGCACTATGTGACAACAGGGTAAATGTTTAGACAAATTCCCCCCAAAAGAAAACGTAAACTTGAATATTATTGTTTTTTCTGTTCTGACCGACAAAAAGGCTGATTTACAAGATTGTGTCAAATTTGAGAAGTGTGTGTGTGAGTGTGTATGGAGGGGGGGGGACATGTTTACAGAAAACTAGTGAAAATATGCTCAATGATGCTGACATGCTCGTCAGAAACGTTTCCTTGCTCAATGGAAAATGTAGGAAATTACATGAAAACATGTTTGCCCTATCTCATGAGAATAAATTATTGGATGCAGTTGATGTGATTGATTATTAATCATGGGAGAAATGTGGAGGGGGTGCTTTCCCTTCTTCTTTTGTTATTGCTGAAGATCATGATGCCTTAAATCTGACAAAGTAACTCGGAACAAAATGTCTTACTTGTGTAATATGAAATCTCTGGGACTGTTCTTTTTCATAAAGTTTTAAAATGAGAGGTGACTGACTGAGTTTTATCAGTTTTTCTGCCTTAGTGACACTCTAATCATGTTCTGCTTGTCTTTTTCTACTATAAGCTACCTCATTAAAGACTCTTCTGTCACTCCATTGCACTTGCATTGCATTGCACCTTTGATGATGTACTTCTTATACTGATCATTGTATGATACTAAGGCCCAGGAGACGAAAACGAACCGAGGTCGATATCAAAAAAGTCTTCCGTCAACACGGAATCGGCACCAGTTACGTGTCCGTCCGACTAGTGGATTGTCAACTGGGGGGAGCCTCGCTGCGGGGAAATTCTATAGATGGTCTGTCCGCCCCTGATAAATGTCTATGCACGCGTAATTATTCATTATAATAAAAGAAAAAAAGGGTTAGGGTTACATTTTTTATTTGTAATCATCTCGCGACCCCCCCTCGGGGAACCCCTGTGGTAGAGGAGCTGTAGATTTTGCACTAACATCTGTAGCATGGTCAGTAGCGTCTGGAGCATGAACGCAACCATGTGATCCGCCATTGTTGTTGTTGTTGGCGAAACGCATCAGCAATGACACGGGTGACGCAGGGTCGAGCAGCAGAGGTGGGGAGAGGCGGGACTATGATCGTTTAGGGCGTACACACGGTGCCGGAAGCGTTACGTTACCAGACCTTCCCACTTTGGGATGCGTTATCGTTTGGGGGCTCCGTTTCCGCGGTTCCGTTACGGCCTCGTGTGGATGTAGTGGATAATACCCGCTTCGTCTCCGTGTGGACGGGGCCTAATAAGACATGACTGAGGTTTCTTGTAATATTTCCAACATATCAAGCATTTGAAAGCCGTTCTACTTTACAAACAACTCAAATCTTTGGCCTGTTCAGAGGAACCAATCCTTTTAGTGATCTAAAGTCCCAACATGCATGCCTTCTGCTATAAAAAGCATTAATTAGTTCACCCAAAAGCATGGAAACGAGGAAAAACTCCTAGAAAGCATTTACTAGGAATACTATTCAGAATCAGATTATTTTATTTATCATATTGGGAATTGGCAATCTGAAGTTGTTTTGTTGCCCTAGAGCTCCATGATTCAACACTGTTACACTCGGTAACATGTTCCGTTATTAGCCTACCGTGAACACACACACACACACTGTAGCCCCAAAAGTGGATTATTCTGCCGCTGAAAACAGTCCCCATTTATGCACTATTATCTTCTGTTTGTGTGATAAAAACAGTTGCTAGAGTTTAAACTGGTGCAGCGACGACATCTTTTTTAAGGCCGACCCTGAAGTTAGCATGAGAAAAGACGACTAAAAGCAAGGGGATTTTTCTATTGGGTTGTGGTATACTGCATACAAATAAGATAGCAAAAATATGTAAAATTGAAAACAAACACTTTTTGTATCAGCAGGATAATCTGGCTATAAACTAACTACAGCGTGGTCACATGACTTCACATCAGCTAAACTAAAGGCGGCTAAAGTTTGGCGTGATGACGTTTAGTAGTTTATTTAGTCTTGGTAGAAACCAAAGCTTTTATGACTCATAGCTTCAGACATTCACCCAAAACATTTCTTCAGACCTTATTTGTGGGATCTAGCCCAAAACACATTAAAAAAAAACCTGAAATCGAAATGAGGATACAGGAAGTGGTAACTCATTTCTGGGTTTTAGCACTCATTCCTGCACCACTCTATCAAGAGGTAGATTTCAGCTCTTTATGTTCTCTCTCCAAAAATAATGAAAAGACTTGAAAGGTGACACATCACATTTGCAGAAGAGTGATATAGGAGTAAGCTTTAACCTCCAAGAAATGTGCAAAACTTTCCTGCAAGAAGTGGAAGTAGGAATAGAAAGTGGAAGTGATTAAAGGTAAAGGACCAAGGTGTCTTCCTTCTCATGAATTAAAGAGACACAACATTTGACACAACACGGCCTGTGGAGAACTTCATGCATTTCAATAGCAGTGAGGCCTTTCACATCCACGTGACTGCATGGCCTCTGGGTGACCCACTCAAAACAACACACACACACACACACACACACACACACACACACACACACACACACACACACACACACACACACACACACACACACACACACACACACACACACACACACACACACACACACACACACACACACACACACACACACACACACACACACACACACACACACACAAACACACACACACACACACATGCAGGGCTACGGTGAGGAATGTAGCGGGGGTTTCCGGGTGTCTCTGCGACCCGTTGACCTTTTGAGAGCCTTTGGGACATCTAAACACGTAAACACACTCCTCCTCCTCCCCATATTCATCCCCCTCTTCTGGTTCTGGAGCCTGGGTGGCAAGCTCAGTCATCACCTCATCACACACACTGGACAGCACCCTCCCTCAGATCCCCTACACACACACCAGTTGTTTTCTCATTGCGTCTTGCCTGCAGTTAGCTCTTCTCTACATTTACTGGTATCCCAACCAGCAAGAAGCAGTGTTCAGAGGCCACTTACTATCCACCCCCTCCACATAAAGGACACTGCATTGGCAATAGAAGTCATTCATGATTTGTGGAATTGGCCCATACTACCGTAAATAGGAATACTCTGCTGGAATTATATAAATCTGCTATATCCTTTAAAACGTATGCTAAAATGTAGTTTCTGCAATCAGCATTCATGTCTTTAACACAAAAAACTAAAAAAAATAAGGAGCTAAACCTACTTGGCACTAATGACCATGACAGTTAACTCTAATCTGTTCATTGATGATCTCAAGTAAAAAAATAGACGTTATGCTATATAAAAGAAAATGTTCTTCCCAATGGAAACGCTGTACACTGAGATTTGTAAAGTCAACCTCAAAAGTCCAGAAAAACACTACCAAGGAATGCAGAGCTGAACAAGGCTGATTTCTTCTAGAGAGCATACAAATTCTGCTAACACCTACGCCTAAAAAAAGAGTGAACCTAGTTTAAACAATTGAACACGTTTCATGATCAAGAGAAAAAGGAAAATAGCAATAACTATTGGACATGTTCAAACAAACAAACAAACAAACAAATGTCAATGTCATTTAGTTATAGACATACACAACTCGTTTGTGTTCGGGCGGCAGACAGTCTATCCATTTTTAAGAGTACGCTTAATACCTTCCTTTTTGATAAAGCTTATAGTTGATAAAATAATCTAATAAGAGTGCATTGACGTAGACACGTTGTGCCTCTCCACCTCTGTTCCTTACTTCTTGCTTGCTACCCTTTTCCCTCAACCTATCCTAAGGGAGTGCATGTATGTAGACAAGTTAGTTTAGCTGCTATAGGCTTAGACCGTCGGGGGACACCTTACTTCGTCTTTCTGTCTGTCTGTACCCGTGTACTCTCATGTTCTGAATAACCCAGCTTCCCCCAAATTTCTTTTTGGTGTCCATATATACGCCGGGATCCTGAGTCGAGGCTAATCCTGTTGCTGTGGTCCGGTGTCCTGGATCCTCTATCCTGAGTTCTGGATTTGAGTCCTGGACTTCGAGTCGTGGCTGAACCTGTCACTGTGGTCCTGCCTGACTCTCATCATACTACTTCCCTGATGGCTCCCACAGGACTGTTGACATCCTCGTTGATTCATCTTCTTATTATAGACACATGCATTTCCAAGCATTTGGTCTACCTACGCTGTAAAATGTATTATCTATTCGATTTACACACGGCATCTATTTCACGTCTGTCCGTCCTGGGAGAGGGATCCCTTCTCTGTTGCTCTCCCTGAGGTTTCTCCCATGTTCCCCTTTAAACTGTGGGTTTTCTCCGGAAGTTTTTCCTTGTACGATGTGAGGTTCTAAGGACAGAGGGTGTCATATTGTCATACCAATATTCTGTACAAACTGTGAAGACCACTGAGACAAATGTAACATTTGTGATATTGGGCAATACAAATAAACATTGATTGATTGATTGATTGATAGCACAGACTCCTCGTGGAGAAGTGAGAGACAAATTTCCTGCTACAATGAAGCACATATGATATTACATGATAACAAAACATCTACTTGGAGTAAATAGGCGCCATAAAATCAGCAAGACCTGTCAGTGCATGTCCCAAACTGAGGTACAAGCAGAACCCCAGAACACAGTCAATGTTTTTCATGACAGGTAGTGTAATCTAAAGTCCACTCTCACATCAGGTTTCACCAACCCGACAACCATCTCACTCTGCTGGTCATGTGATCAATTGTTCACCTGGTTTTTCCTGCCTTTTGTAATTCTGCCTTTACCGAAAACAAAAATACATTGGCCCTTTCTTGTATTTCGTTTAGAGTAGCCAGCACCACAAATAAAATCATTCTCTGAAAAAACAGGAAGGCAGAAAAAGTGGAGATTCTTTCAGAGTGACCTCATACGGTCTGACTTCAAACTCCTGTTTTCCTTTCCATAACTCATATCAAGTTCAACAGGGCTGTCTGCCCGTGTGTGTGCATGTGTGTGGTCATGTGTGCACAATGAGCAGCAGAAGATAAAGTGGCATGGCTGCAGTTCAAGAGTGCAGTCTCAATCTAATAGATGAGCTCAAACACACACACACACACACACACACACACACACACACACACACACACACACACACACACACACACACACACACACACACACACACACACACACACGCGCGCGCGCACACACACACACACACACACACACACACACACACACACACACACATACACACACACACACACACACACACACACACACACACACACACACACACCAAGACAATTCAATTTGAGATGTCCATGTCTACATTGAGGCATTGCTATTCTATTATCTTAAACAGCACTGCAAAGACTTTCATTTTAGATCCAAAATCAAAGTATACTGTGTTTGTGTGTGTGTGTGTGTGTGTGTGTGTGTGTGTGTGTGTGTGTGTGTGTGTGTGTGTGTGTGTGTGTGTGTGTGTGTGTGTGTGTGTGTGTGTGTGTGTGTGTGTGTGTGTGTGTGAGAGGCCGTCTAGCTCACAACTCATACTTGGTCTCAGGGCCGGCTCTTGACAATTTGTAGCCCAGGCGAGATTTTAGCTGGCGCGAAATATATTTTACTGAAATACGTGTTTACATAAATTGTGATCAAAACTTTTGAGACCCACTGAGATAACTTAGACTAAAGTGAACTATCTAAACACTCAGAGTCCTTTACTTCACTGAGCTGTAGTTATCAGCCTCTCAGTCTGACTGGAAAGGACTCTCCCTCCACATTATTGTAGAAACATCTTTTTCTAATATCCGTTAGAGCAGCTAGCACCAGATGCTAATAACAACAGCACTGGTACCGGTGCACCCTCCCTTTCTCCCTCGCTCGCTCCCACACTCACTCGCACTTTGGCTGTGAGCTGCGGGTGCCAGATAAGCCAACATTCCCCATTTTCATCACTTACAGCGCCCATCGTACAGGGCAAATGAAAAGTGTAACCGGGGTGAAAAGGGTGTTACATTTACTTAATTATGAATGGAGGCTGAAAATTAGGATGAGCACCAACGGTCAAAAATGTTTTTTCCCTCCCAGAACTGCCAGCGCAGCGCCTCCCCAGATCTGGCACCCTAGGCGAACATCTATAACGCCAGTGTATGGGCATAGATATGTCTCATAATTATTTGTGTGAACATAAAAATAATTTGTGTGTAAATATGTGATTTGTAAATGTAAAACACCATCCACAAATGCATTTAAAAGATTTGCAAACTCACAAATAAATTAGCAAATATAAAACGGATCTCCAAATACGCTAAATATTTTCACAAATAAAAAAAAGATCTTTGAATATCTCTTTAACATTTACAACTTTCGATCAGGCATTTGTGAATCCAGTTTGTATTTTGTCGAACAAAAATGCGCTTGCGGATCTCAAATCTCTGCTCGTGGATCGTCTTTTTACACACAAGGAATTTTGAGACATGCTTTCCACCGGTCTCAGCTAAAATCTGCTCGTGTCACTCGGTTATTTTCGGAAACCACATGATGGCCTGCTGATGACGACATTTCCACATGATTTCAAAGTAAGAGCATGATGGTTTTGTATTTTAATGAACAGCGGAACGTTAGATGCACTCTTTATCCAACAAGTCCTCCAACTCATACGACCAAATGGGCCGATTGTTCAGGCCCTTATTACGACCAAATATGTCATTTGTTCAAGCGCTTAATACGTCCTATAATTACGTTTTAAAGTTTTCGCCCTCTAGTGCTCCCGTTGAATGCAACGTTACAGATGGTTGTTTATTCACAAATAACCCTCTCTGTAAAATCCTAAATTGTAGGATAGTTTGGCCATTAAAACACTTTTTGATTAGATTTCTAGCAAGAAGTGTATATTGTACTTTTAGAATCCACGTCCAGTCGATATGTAGGATCTATAGCTTGATAGATATTACGAAGAGGGTTTGAGGTATGCGGCAGCCTCCATGTAAAGTTACGGGTTGAAAACAGTATTTCCAGTCTCGACGTTTTCCTAATAAAACCAACAATCAAATGATTTAACAGTGATATCTGCAGTACTCATCAACACAAAACATCAGTTTATCCTTATTAATTATACGACATGTATTGGTTTAAAGTGTGTACAATGCTTTTGTGTTTTTCCCATAGATTTTTCTCTTTCGATTCTGAGAGACACCTTTCTTTTTTCAGAGGTTTTGATAGGCTAAAACATCGATTGATTTAGCCGCAATGCATGTCGGGATATGGTGTTTATGCGATATGAAATCGGAAAAACATTTTTTTTAAATAAAATAATACTTTATTCCGAGTGTTCTTGCTTTTCTCTTTGGAAGTCATCACATAACGGCATTGTAATACACGGTTCGGCTGCATTAAATATTACATATCTGCCGTAGATATTTATTTATAGAGCCCTTATCAGAAGACCTTTTGACAAACTGTAAGAAATGCCGCCAAAACTGAATACATGACGTCGATCCTAAATATATTAGCAATTAAACAACATCTTCCATTTCTTTTCAAACAATATGTCTCCTTGCAGTATCAACACTAATAAGGCTGACTTTTATATTTGATCCAATTGGTAGATAGGTTATATTTACACCATAACGGTGCACAGCTGATAGAAAGGGATTTTTTTTGTAGTTTTTAAAGATATTATTACTGTTACAGGTCTATTCAGGTTCATGGCAGGGGCGCCGTAAGGGGGTGAAAGGTTAAGACGATTCTAAGGGCCCGTGACTAGCAGGGGGCCCCAAAATGTTTAAAACATTAAGAAAAAAAATGTAAGTATCCTTTTATCAATAATTAACATTAATATAACGTTATATTGCGTAGTAGGCTACTCACTAAACTTACGATTCATTTAACTTATTTTCTTCCAAAAGTTAATTATCCAAAGCCTCTGTACACCCCCCTCTATTTACATGTAATGGTTTGGTCCTGCGACTCCTGCCTCCCAGCGCCATATAGATAGAAGAGTTACGACAGCGGAAGTCCAAAAATGGTTATCGTCACGTGGTTCATGTAGACGAGGATCGTTTCCCGGAAGTTCATGGCGGACAATGTGAATAAATTGATAACAGAAGATAGAACTACGATTTTTGGTAATTATTAGTGAATAAAGGTTTTGATTTGCAATATTTATACAACAAATCGATATGTGTATGTATTTACATCAATACGTTTTAAAAAATAAAATAGAATTTGCTAATATTAAGTGATAATATTAGGATTAGTGTGAACAACTAGTTTACATGTTAGGCTAACAGTGCCTTGGTTAAAGAGCCTGTTGCTGTTTATAGCTTTGAATTCTTTAAAACCAATATTATCTTCTTAAACTTGTATGGTAGTCAGGAGCATCATTTTCTAATGTTTATTGATATATTTAGAGGGAGGGGATCTAAAGGAATGCTTCAAAATTCAGATTAGATTAATTTCTACCATTTTCTTAAATTCATGGTAGTTTCAGTAATCCCATGGTAATTGAGGACACAATTTATCTAAATGACTAATGTCATCTTTATGGCTTTCAGAAAGGACAGGAGACCGACAGGTGACTATCAAAGGAATAGCAGCAGCAGCAGCATCATGATGATGATGTTAAATGTGTTTTTTTAGGAACATCCATTGCAAATACACGGAATTCAATAAACATTGAATAGCATATCATGCAGTTTGTCTGTGCTAGTGGAGTATGAAGCCCTCTGTATCGCGAATGTCAATGTCAAAACAAGCCTAGTTTGTTTACAAAATTGCGGTGCAACTTGGTGGGCGGTACCCTGGAAAGAAATCTCTGCGTGAGAAATACAAGGTGTGGCGTGTGAGCGTGTGAATGGAGTGAAATGCGTGTGTCGCGTGAGACTTGAGAGCTCTGCATATACTTATACCACCTCTGTTTATAGCCTATGAAAAAAACTATTAGAAATAGAAGGCTAAAGCTAACGTTAGCAGATAGTGACAATGTATGCTAGCTAGCTAGCTCAACGATTCCTTAAATAATATTGCCACAGAAAAACTTTTCAGTTCACATCACGCTCTGCCGCTCCGACAGGGAGCTCTGCTCTGAACACTTGAACGGCCCGTTCTAACAGCTGTTCACCAGCGGTCCAGTCTGTGCCACAGTGACTCCGGACGCACAGTTAATATTAACGAACGCACCCGTAGGTAATGTAGCTGCTGAAGCTAGACCATCATCTCGGAGCAGCAAAGCCTTATTATACATCCACCATGAGCAGAGCCGACAGCCAGGAAGACTCGAGCACACAGCTCGCACTTCATTATAATATATATAAAAAAGAACAACATACGTGTCATGATGGCACATAAAAGCTCACGGCCGCAGATTACTCCGGGTCCCAGACCCCCCCATACCCCAAAAATATTTTTATTGCAGATCTACATGAATCACACAAACGACCTATTTTGGATTCAAAACGGCGAATTTCGCCGAAAAGGTGACAAGTTTGCATCACTGAACATAGACAGAGCACAACTGAAACATAACATCTGAAACGATGTAACAACATAATACACTTTGTGGGGATGTAGCTTGGGATGTGAGGAGTGAGGGACACGGCTTAGAACGGGCGTGTCGCCTGGCAGGACAGGAGAGTGTGTGCACCAGTCTGCCTTGATCTATGAATTCATGTCCGTGACACTCACTGCTGCCCACAGCTGTTTTATAGAAGGAAATTCCTTCACTTCATGAAAGTGTTTTAACCACACACACCTCTACACACACATGACGGGTGTTATTTTCCCCATAAGGAACAAGTCGCTGCAAATTATCCCGCTTATTACACGGCCACATTCTCAACAAAGTAACGACATGACTCCCAATATTAATTTAAATGCTTTTATGGATTTAGAAAATGTTTTTATTGATTTAAAAAATAGTTGTATTGATTTAAAAAATAGTTGTATGTATTGATTTAAATTGACATGCATCCGCTAAGAAAAATAGTCCGTTGTTACAGTTTTTTAAACAGTCTGAATGAAACGGCAGCTCTCAGCTGTGTATTTACACAGCTAACAATTGCACGTGGCTGCCACGTTACAGCCACGTGATGCTGTTGTTGTGACAACGTGGCAATTTACGTGGAGGCCACGTGATTTTGTATGGATGAAATAACGTGGTCACCACATTGAAATGTAACGTTGAAATGTAACGTTCACACCACCTTTAGACCACTTTCTATTTGCAATTATATTTTCTTTCGATTAGCTTTAATTATGTCAAAGTAATCAACACAACTCAAATTTTAATAATACACTTCTTAGACAATTTTATTTGCATTTCAATGGTTCAAATGCATAATACATCATGACATGATTCAAATTGACAGATAGATATATATCAATAAGAAATTCCATAAACCCATAATTAATTTTAGGACATGTAGACAGTAGAATAATATTTTTTATATATATACATATTTCTACAATTATGGAAATTTAAATATTCTCTGCAAACTTAAGGTGTATAAGTAACCAGTTTAATTTGTATGTTCCTGAACAAAAGAACATAATGAAGCCATGGTCAAATGTATTAACACAAAGAGGGATATAAATGATATCAATTGCAATCTCTTTATATGAAGGCATAACAGGTTTACCTAAACTACTTTCTAAGTACCTCAAGGAAATAACCTAACAATAGATAAAACATTGTCCAAGGTAATACAATAATAGCTGGCCAGCTGAACATTTGTGGCTTTCGAACCGAGACCTTGTAGACTAAATGAACATTTACGTTGGTGGCGCTATATGTATTTATTCAGTTATTATATATATGAATGGCAGTAACATGTATCTACTACGTAGGTGAATTTAAATGAAATAAAATATTTATTTATTCAGTTATTATATTTTTTGTACAAGCTGGCCAAAACGTCCGCCCCGACAAATATACCTGGCCAAAACGTCCGTTGGCCGAAACGTCCGTGCACCAATGACCAGTCATAATATGTGAAATGTTAATCTGAATCTGTATCTGTATCGACTGCAGATGCGACGCTCTTCCTTCTCTTTGCAGCAGGTTCCTAAAAAGCAAGAACGCACATTAGGGAATACAAGGTATATTAGAAAATAAAATCCTTAATTGTTCCTAATTGATGAGTAGTGATAATGATAACTAACTTTGTGAGAATGCAAAGATTTAAGTACTGATGACACATACTATATGTCAAAGTGGTACATGTATGTGATATGTAAATGCTTTATTGACAGACATTTGGAGAGATGGACCAAATATTTAAGTAAGTCACTAGAATCCACTATCACCTTGTATTTTGGCCCTCCTTTTTTCTTCGGTGCATATTTGAGATTTTCGGACAGTTGCTCCTCCACCTCGGAAGCCTTGGCTTTAGGATGGTTTTTCAAGCATGCTCCTGTAGGAAAAGTAGCACCAAACTGCTAACCCCAAGCAATGCACGGAAGAAAGGAAGAGTAACAAGTATACAGTATGTACTGGTGAAAGAATTAACACTAAAACAACTATTCCTCACAAATCTAAACTAAATAATCCTAAGGCAGTTTTATATTTTAATATTTGTAATTAGAATGGTATTCACAGACGAACACAGGATACATCCCCCAAATCTTTACTGGCACCAAATATTCAAGATGGCCAGACAAATGGGTTTCTTGCTGAACCATTTCCCTCATTATCATGATCACCCACTGGGGACCAGTATCTCGCACTTGGGACCAATATCCCCATTAGCGCCGATGTAGGATCAATATCCCCCATTATCACCCACCTGGGACCATTATCGCTAACCGAGATGATTACCCCCCATGAACAGCTGAAAAATTTACGCGGTAGTATGGCCAAACCCCGGAGAAAATTAAGAAAATCCAAGATGGCCACAACAATAAAGATATAAAAATAGAATCAGCACCAAAATCATGAGGGTTCTTGGCCCACGGATGACCAATACTCATACAAATAAGTAAATTAGAATGTCACATAGTTTTTGAAAGATCCACTAACGAAGATGCAGACTGTTAACTGTGTTCGTTATTCTCCCGTCCAGGAGAGAAGCTTTAAAAGGAGACTAAATGGAGTCTCTGTGAAAGTTCAATTGGGTACTTTAATTAAAAAAGGCGCAGGTTGGTCACAAGCATGATATTGTTCAGTCAGACAAACAGCTGTGATCCGCTCCTCGATAGGGAAGAGAAGAGAATGGATCTCTCCTCCGGTGCTGTTATATATCCTCTGCTGGCTCCTCCCCGCCAGCCGGCTCACCTCGTCTCCAATGTCCGTTATTGCATTTAAACAGAGGATAGGTTCTTTTCACATTCAATATATGCTTAACACGCCGTTTCTCCTCATATTCTCTTTCATCACTTTTCATTTAACACATTCTAAACGCTGTAATCAATACTCTAAACAATACTTCTCGGCTCGTTTGGTTTCCGGTCATTCCGGATGTTGTCACATGCTACTCTCGTCTGTAAACAATAATGTATTCAAATAAACTGTACCTTCATTTAATATTCAGCATGGTAGTATCTCGACATCTGTAGTTGTAGTGTTAAATCAGTAGGCTTCGGTTTGCACCACTCCATATCATTTCGCTACTAAATTCACCTCTTCAGGAAATCGTATATTAGCCACATGCTAAATGCTAACCGTAGATGAAGGATTTTCAGAATAAAAGCTTAACTACTTGTGCACAAGAATTTCTGGTTTTTCAGTATAAAAGAGCATTAAAACTGACGGCATGTTTAAACTACATTTCCCCATTAAAACATTGATTTTAATTTCTAACAGTCCCTCCTTACACACCTAAAAGGTGTGTATAATACTGAAATCAATGAGTTCTTCATCTGAACTTTGCATATTACATATCTCATATTAACAAACATACAATCAAATGGAATGGTTTTACAGCCGGCTTTACAAAAATACAAAATAAATTATTGTCTGTGTTCAAACATAAAAGTTTTCCCTTGTGCATAACTTCTAGTGTTTACATTCAATATCATTCTTCAAAATAGCAGCAATGGCTTGGTATCAGAACATTTCTTCGTCCCTCCTTTCACAGAAACTGTTCTCATACCACGCTCAGTGTTAAGGCACTTGTTTTTACAAAATGAAAAGAAACAAACCATTTTAGAATAGCAATGATTTTTACAACATGAGATCCAACATATTAGAATAGTATAAAGTAATAAAGAATAAAATAAAATATCTTGGATTGGCAAAGTAAATTGAAAAATAAAAATAAACTATCTTGGAATAGTGTAAAGTAAATTGAAATGGAGTCACTCCATTTTAGCATTTTATTTAGCTCACTTCTTCACATGATTTCATAATGTAAAGAATCACATCAGCTGGACATTCATTGATCAATCTCATCTCCGAACATCCATATCATTTAAACTAATCTAATCATTGTCATCAACATCTGTATACGGGGGTTGGTCGTCTTGTTCTGCTAGCATTTGTAATTATCTCCTCATGAGAAATTTACCCTCCCTCCTTTCATACCATTTAAGGTATGAAAGTAATATGTTCTCTAGAAGGGGCCGTCGTGATCAATCGGTACGTTCTACTCTGGGGTACGGCATTCTAGACAGTCATTTCTGGGAGAAGATTTTGGTCAGTTACAACAGTTGTAGAGTTTCATCACTTAAAAGTTCCTTCTCATTACCTTTGGGTGGTCTGTTCTAATGCAGTGATAAAGTCCCTGAAATGGTGTGAGAACCAGTGGAATATTAATAACGCATTATACAAATTTATTTTCAATTATGGTCTACTTAAATACCTATGCTAACCCCTTTAACAGTGTGTGGAACCTTGGGTGCCCGAGCATGTGATAATTACTTCCTCCTTTAACAAGGATTTTAAAAACAGAAGTCATTTCATTAATGGTTTGCAGTTCAATTCAGGAATTTACACCTATGGCAGATATGTTTCTCCTTTAAATAACATCTCTAAAAGTCAGGTCATCACTGATTGAATGGATGACCTTTAGGAGCTGGTGGCGCTTGTCTTTTAAAACTCATACTCTGGTGCCGTGCGCTCCCTCTGAAGCTGCAAGTAAGATTTAAAACATCTGCAGGGTGGATCGAGCGACCCCTTATCCCTGAACGATATTTGTTGTAAAATATGCACCATTACAATGAGTGATCCAAGGCCAGCATGTATTACTCCCAATTATATTAGTTTTTTTTTTAATTAAAATGTGCAATCTCTCTTTTGTCTTTTTAAAACTTTACATCTTGGACAAAAAACAAATGTTATTTCCACCTTAATCTTCCCTCCTGAGGTAATAACCATGCTACAATGGAGATATCAATACTCTAGATTGGAATACTATCTTTGGCTTGGTACTAGCTCTACCTTTAACATTTTCCATACAAATAAAGATTTGTCTGCTTTTATAGAGTGGTTACTAAAACCATCCCTTTAAACTGTAGGTCTATACTGTAACAAATTAAATCTTACCCAAATTCACACATGAATAAAAAAACTCTTAAAGAATAATTTGTTCATATGATGAAAAGATTGAATAATATGTTCTACCCTCAGTGTGTTTTTAGGGTTATTTAATAGTTTCCTCTTTCTTACTTTATAAATTCACCAATTGATTAATTCATGGCTAATAAACCTTTTTCTTTACATATTTCTCGTTGGTGAATAAGTGTGTTTATGTGTAAACTCACTCACTCCCGTTTTCCTTCTCTTCCCCTCTGGTTGTCAAGCCACGACCCCCTCACGTTCTGCCGGACCATGCCAACTCCTCCGTCCTGTCCTCTTCTCCGTCCACCTTCTCCTCAGTCCATCTGCGCTTGGATCCTTCCGCTGTAACTCTTTTCAGTGTCCCATCTGCTTTGCATCTCATCTCCTCCTTTACAGTCTCTACTGGTTGTATGGTGGGCGTATTCTGCTCTCATGTCCCACACTCTGTTCTTGTGTCCAAATCTTGTGGCTCAGCTTGGAACTTCATGTCCTGTGGGGGACCGATGAGAGTGTGCCTTTTTATGTCACCTGTAGTTCTGGATTCCTCAGGTGGAGATGGTTCAGCTCTGCTTCTCTGTCTGTTCGATGGAGGAGGAGGAGTCTTCCGTGGTGAGGTCTTTTGTCTGCTTGGAAGTTGGGGTCGTAGCGTTCTGACAGGCGGAGATAGAGAGAGAGAGATCTCGGGACGTATTATCTATAGTTAACACACTGAGGTAAAAATAAATCCAATCTTTCCCACTCTATTTTCCTAACCATACTATCTTTCTTTGATGTTAAATGTCATCTAAGCCCAGTTAATGTTTTCTAATAATTGTACCATATCACTAAACATTGTTTTCACCCACTGTAACATGTTCACTCCAATTAACTCTTTCAGGAAACCACTTTCTTCCATAAATTTAAATACCTAGATGCTTCAAGCACCACATATTTCACACACTATAAAGGAACGTCTCCATATTTTCTCCATCACTTTAAATCTCACTGTTATTTAGAACATAAGTAACTTTGGTGACTGGACATATCTGCAATGTCGCCACTGTCTGCTAGGACATTTTGTTCATAGAATTTGTATGTACAAAGCTGTACTTTTGGGTTAGTAGCCTGTTTCAACTGTAATCATTTTCAATAATTCTACTCAGGTCACCGGTCGGTTGTTCATAGCTTAACAGGGGGTGTTTCTGGTACAGACTAAAACATGGATCCAGTGTATTTAGAGATTCCCCTAATCTGTAAATCCCCATCACTTACATATCCCGATCACTTAAACCCATCTCATCATTTGATACAAAAACTGCATATAGGGGGTGAATCATCTTGATTATAACCGCCTCTTGTTTGGGAACGAGTATTTCTAACTCCTCCTCTTGTTGCTCAGCTGATCTTTTGGCTCTGAGGATAAGTGAAAGTCTGTGAAACACAGCTGGAGTCTTGTTAGTGATGTGGGCATTCTCTATGAGTGAACTAATGGTTCCATGTTTTACTTGATATTGTACTCCCCATCCAACCAACAAGGTGCCAAGTGTAATGAGCACAATCAACAATGCTATTCTGACTCTTATCCCTAGGGGACCCCACAATTGGTTTGGCTTTGTTCTCGTAATCATCTCTATTTTATCCCTGGTTGTGTCCGTTACAGAATTTAAATAATGAGTCCAAAAATAACATACAAAAAATTGGACTCTTTTTCAGATGTAAAACAAAAAAATAGGTTTTCACATTAATGTACAATCTATAAAAATCTATAGACAATTTGTCTTTTGAGCTGTTTCTATCTTTATCTTATTTCTATTTATTGTTTTGTTCCAGCTCTGCCAAATCAGTCCTAACTCCCAATAATGTTCTGGAAGTTGCCAGTGAAGGGTGACAATGTGTGAGGTGGTGTCAATTTGCTCCTTTTTCTTTACCTTTAAACCGGAGCGCGTGTGAAGTTTGTTACAACTTTTCACGCTTCTGTCCACCGGGGATGAGCCCACTGTCTTTTGTGAACTTTCACCCTCACCCAATCACCTGGCCGAACAGGAGTCTCTTCTGGTGTCTCGTCTGGTATCTCTGTAGTTTTCCCAGCCTGCTGTGTAGACAAAACTTGCATAATATTACTCAGAGTTCTGACATATTCATCCACTTCTATTTGTCTAATATCTAAAACTGGACCACTCCCTCCTTGGAGAAGGCCCAAGCTTCGGCATACCTCTTGTTGTTTTATGACCTATTGTCAACTACATGTTATTATTTATTAACTACGTCACTGAAATCAACATATCTGTATAATCATGACACTCCCTCCTTTGAGCATAAAATGCTCAATTAATATTGCAATGATTACCCTATTATGAACAGGACATGTAAAACCCATAACGTTGCATTAATAAATATAAATTCTCCGTGTACCCACAAGGCGTACAAAAATATCATATGATGTATGGCTTTCTGATGGCATAAATGCATATTCACAAAACATTTCCCATTAGCACTTCTAATAGTTTACTTGTCTCAATAATGGCTTTTGTCATGGTATTATGCATCATCGTTGCTGCGAAAAACAATACCCCTGGTGTCGCTAATGCGTCTCGATAACTCTAGGATTAGAGGATTGGTTGACACTGCTGAACTAACATATGATAAAATAATCTGTCTCCAAACTGGAGGGAAAATATGAACTATTCTCACAGAGGGTGACCTGCATGAAGGGCTGGTGCCCCTCACTCAAATGAGATATTGCCTTACGCACTACACTATAAATCAGTAAAGTTACTCAAGAATAAATAAATAAAGACTGATTCTTGAAACTGTTGTAAAAACCCTACAACTTCTTCATCAGTGTTATGTTATTTAATCTGCGGCTCATGCCTTAAAACAGACACTTCAGACCGATTATAAAATTGTGTTTATGAGAAAAATGTAATCTGACTCCATAAATCACATAATTGTTTGATTAAAAACTGCACTTCTGGCTAAGAATAAATGAAGTTCCCCTTTAAACACAGCCCCGGTCTTCTGACGGGGTCTATCTATGTACTGGCTGGAAAATGTTGGGCCAGTCTCTGTCGCTCCGTCACATCTTGACCTCACTAGTTGTGTGGACACAATAGTTTTCTGTGTGGGGGAACAACATCACTTGTAATCTGTATCCTTCTCATAATTACAAAAATAGTCTGCTAAATGTTCTACTCTGCTACTTCTAATTGGTGGATGCTCTGTGTAAATGCAAATTCAAAGAAAAAGGAGCAAATTGAATTTACATTTCACGAAATGGCGATTGCCCTGTCTTTGTTTTTCCACATGTGGGGTGTAAACAAGATGGCACCCGATTATATTTCGCACTCTGACCTGTAGACAAAGAGATTTGTCCATGCGGCTCTCAGGTGGGAGTTTAAACAATGGCGAGGTGATCTTTAAACGAACCGTAACAAAGTAAACCACTGGTGTGGTATTATAAACCCTGAAATACAAGCCAAAACAACACTTAGTTTAAAATAACAACATTTCTATCTAGTTTACTATGAAAAAATGGGCTACTATGAAAAAATGGGCTTTATCTTATTGATATCATCACTTAAAGTTAGGAACCCTTACGCACTAGCTATAAACCTGTTCACGTAATATTTGACTTTATAGTCGACTATGGGCTTTATCTTATTGATATCATCACTTAAAGTTAGGAACCCTTACGCACTAGCTATAAACCTGTTCACGTAATATTTGACTTTATAGTCGACTATGGTTAACTGTTGCTATTTGGACACGGCAAACCGGGACCAATATGGAGACCTATCAGCCACTGATAATAGACCGTCGTCTTATTACTGCACTAATGTTGTAATTCCGATTACCGTAACCCACCCGCAATATCTTTTTTAAACAGAACAGTTTTAACCACTGATAAAGGCTTAGACCTTAACCAAGCCTTTCTTGAAAAGGACTTTCTTTAAAGCACTGACTTCCGTCTTAACCCTGAGTTGATTCACTATGCCCCGCTGGTTTTCACTTACTCGGCCCTTAACCGATTCGCTATGTCTCCAGATCTTAACAAAAAATCGTCAAATGGGCTATATACCCTTACGTCATAGGCTAAATAACTACTAACGTAACAAGAGACACCTATGTGAAAACAGCAAGGCACCTATCCGAAGTACAATGTCCACACACTATATATTTAAAATTCAACACCCACACGTGGTTAATAGCATGCAGGGTTAATGGAACAAAAGAAAGTGTGAACTCACCCTGCTTGTGACAAAACAACGCCTCGTGGTTTTAGAGTGATTATTTTATCAATTTGGGTTGTTTTAACATTAAAATGCACAGCTATTTTCAGGATCAGCCGGCTGCCGTCAAACACACAAATCTAACTTTGCCTAGTTTAACTAGTGAAGAATCTTTGTCATAACAGGCATCTTCTTACCGATTGATTTGAGCTCTTGTGTGTCGAATGGCTGCAAGCGTCTCCAGGAAACAGCCGGTTGGTTTTCTCTCCTCGGTCAGCGAGATCACGTCAGGGAACTCACCAGATTGTTAACTGTGTTCGTTATTCTCCCGTCCAGGAGAGAAGCTTTAAAAGGAGACTAAATGGAGTCTCTGTGAAAGTTCAATTGGGTACTTTAATTAAAAAAGGCGCGGGTTGGTCACAAGCATGATATTGTTCAGTCAGACAAACAGCTGTGATCCGCTCCTCGATAGGGAAGAGAAGAGAATGGATCTCTCCTCCGGTGTTGTTATATATCCTCTGCTGGCTCCTCCCCGCCAGCCGGCTCGCCTCGTCTCCAATGTCCGTTATTGCATTTAAACAGAGGATAGGTTCTTTTCACATTCAATATATGCTTAACACGCCGTTTCTCCTCATATTCTCTTTCATCACTTTTCATTTAACACATTTTAAACGCTGTAATCAATACTCTAAAAAATACTTCTCGGCTCGTTTGGTTTCCGGTCATTCCGGATGTTGTCACATGTTACTCTCGCCTGTAAACAATAATGTATTCAAATAAACTGTACCTTCATTTAATATTCAGCATGGTAGTATCTCGACATCTATAGTTGTAGTGTTAAATCAGTAGCTTCGGTTTGCACCACTCCATATCATTTCGCTACTAAATTCACCTCTTCAGGAAATCGTATATTAGCCACATGCTAAATGCTAACCGTAGATGAAGGATTTTCAGAATAAAAGCTTAACTGCTTGTGCACAAGAATTTCTGGTTTTTCAGTATAAAAGAGCATTAAAACTGACGGCATGTTTAAACTACATTTCCCCATTAAAACATTGATTTTAATTTCTAACAAGAACCAGACACGTACCCACTCATGCACATGAAACATAACATCCCCAAAATGGTCGTTTCGGTTATAATAAATGATAATCAACATGTTAGATTGAGTATCTCTGGAGTGCATCAGGCGAGCTTCATAAAATACTGAAGAAGCAATTGCATGCCATTTATGACTTAAACACTTACTGATGAGGACCTTGGTGACCGACAGGTCAATCAACGCGTTCTTGCCCTTCTTTCCCTTGAGGCTATACGTTGACCATAAGGCATTGGTTCCCAACTTGGAGAGCATCCTCCGGATGGTGTCTCCGATGTTGTGGCCACCCAAGGAAGTCATATAGCATGTCTGCAATGTAGATAATTAGTTTTCTTAGTAAAAAACCCTTGAGTACATCCAAGTGAAAATGCTAAATTGTCAGATATATATAACAAAGGCAGCATTGAATATAACTACTACAGTTTTGAAATAATTCAGTGGTCCCAATTATGTCTATCTATCAATCTATCTATCTATCTATGCCTGCCTGCCTGCCTGCCTGCTGCCTGCTTAGGTGCCTGTCTGCCTGACTGTCCGTCTGCCTGCCTGTTTAGCTGTCTGTGTGCCTGCCTGTCTGTCTGCCTATCTGTCTGTATACCTGTCTGTATGTGTGCCTGCCTGCCTGCCTGTCTGTCTTGGTGTCTGCCTATCTGTCTCTTTGGAAGATGGAGTTACTTCTTCATAAAATTTAAGCGATTCTTAACAAAATAAGTTTTTCTTTCACAATGGAACATACCAATTGTCTCTTGAAGGCCTTATCTGTAAGCCTCTCACAAAGCCTATCCAGCTCCTCAGTACTGCTGACAGGGTCTGGTAGTACATCGTCCAACTCCTCTCCTGCTGCTCTGCTGGCACTTGTCAAGAAGCGCAGCATTCTAAGGATTTCCCCCTGTGACTCTTCAAGGTTTTGCATACGCATCAGCATCCTGCTCTGGAATCCTGTAGCAAGATAACACAATTCCACATTTTTAAATACTATGCTTAGAATTTGCATCTATTCACCCACATACATGTATAATGCATTAAGGCAATTGCGACAAATGATTCATTACATTTCATGTTGCGTTGAAGTTAAACACATATTTCAAGCATCCCAAGCTAAACGTAAATGGAATGAGAAAAAAATGCGAAAAGGATGCCATAATCATCAATCAATTTGTCTCAAAAGAACACAATGTTTAGAATGAAGAAATCAAAATTGAATATTTTCTGGATCACAATTTTGAAAAATATTCTTGAAGTAAAACTGTTACATTAGGCTTTGTTACCTGTCGGCTCACTTTCAGGATTTATTGCAGCAGATGTAGAAGCTCTGGGTGTTGTGGGGGTGCTGAAAACATAACATGAAATTATTACTTCACTGCAGTACATGCCAACAGTAAGCCATAGTTACATGGCATGAGTAGTAACAGAGATTCGCTACAGCTTAATATCAGATTGGTCTAATGTACTACATGTACTAGTCTAAATGCTTTAGCACAGGGTGACTGTACCAATGAATGGCCTAGACCAATCATGGTGAGCAATGAGATATACATGTACGTACTACTCACAGTAAATACTTGGGTAAAACTACAAAGCCTCAGATTCCTTACCTGGTATGGAAGGGTTGCTTTCCTCCACGATGATCCTCAGACAGTCGTGCACTTGAAGTCATCACTGTATACAGAGATAGTAATGTAATTAATTTATAAATGTCTGTATCAGAATATTTAAATTAATATAAAGTGAAAGGCTAAATGGAGCAAAGTGAAAACAGTGGTGCCCCTTTTGAGTGAACTCCTTTTAAGACCACCTCTCTTGGGAGACCACTACAGCATGCACCAATGGCTACACATCCCATGCTATTGAACCTCTTATGAGAGACCACCCTTTATGACAGATCGGTTTGGCTTGGCAGATGGGGTGGTCTCTCAAGAGGACCAATGTATATCATTACTCGAAACAGGTTTTTTTTTTAAATATGAAGACAAATGCACAATGTCAATAGTCCTAAATACCTGATCTTGTGTCACTGTTAGGACACACAGGAGACTGGATTCTATGCCCAGAAATAGACCTGGAAGGGGTACTGGTACTTGGTGATATCGCTCTCGGTGCAGAACAGCCTTAAACAGAATTTAATGAGTGCGGTTATCGATAAAACATTATTAATGCATTTTTCATTAGGACATGAAAGCAATACTTTATTTTCACTGCAAGAAGATACTCCCAAAATATCAATTTACCGGTACTGATCTACCTGGTACTGCATAAATGTCTGTACCAAAAAGTAATCATTGTTCTATATGTCAAAATAGCCCATAGTTAGCCAGTTAGATACTGTGTTTAAGAAAAGGTTGGACCTCCTGGGAATAAAATTAGCATACAAGCAAATGCTGTTTTTTTCCTTTTGTGACTCAAGCTTCATGTTGAAACTAAAATAATTGAAATTAACAGTTGAGGATATAGCTCTACTTGATCCTTGTGCCAACCTCATTTACCATTTGCCCGTTGAGGAGGTGTTGGTAGCTCGGCCAGAACTAGAGCAGGGACACTGTCACTTGCCTCCAGTATCTCCCCTTCTTCGTCTGTATTAACATTATTTAATAAAGATTAACAGGTGAAGTGAAGCACCACATTAAATGACATTTAATAAAGAAAACTGAAAGGGTTAATATTTCTTATTCCGTTGAACTGTTTTTCTATTAATTTGTGGCAATTATGAAGCCATCTATGTCGTCACATATTTAAATATATTCTTATGCCCAATTCTCTGTATTTACCATCAGCATCTTCAGTTTCTGAAACCTGAAACTTTGCAGGCTTCTTAGTTTTCCGTCGACATTCTTCTGTGTCAGTCTCTACATTGGAGGTATCCTCAGCCTTTCTCGCCCTTTCTTGAGCCTTGTCATAGGTGTCTGAAGTTGGAAACAATATGTTATATTAAGAGAACTGATATACAAGGTAATAAAATTAACGTCATTCTGTTTCCTTTTTTCACTTCAATTTATTACAGTTCCCGCTTAGTACACAAAACTAGCATGAATTATGTACTTAATCTAACGTTTCAAACTGTAAATATTAAATGCTTCCTACCTCCAAATGAAAATATCCTAACTTCATAAAGCTTCCATTTCTCTTTGTCAGGCAGCTCCCCTCTCCTGGCTTTTGAAGAGGCTCCACCCCTTGCTGGCCAATAGCAACACAGACGCTGAAATATAACAGCAGCGACTGAATGTAGTTAAAATGTTTTAATGAATTGCGTAGTGATATACAGTGGTCCTGTATTGAGATCAAGGGCTATACATCCCATGTTATTGAAACTCTTATGAGAAGTGACCTCTCTTAAGAGACCACTTTTTTGGCCCAAGGGGTGGTCTCACGAGGCCTATAGATAGTAAAGATGATAAAAGCTTAAGGCGCAGTCACCGAAATGTCACTAACACCCCCCCCCCCCTTGACTCCTGACTAGTACACCTCCACTGAGTGTGGAGGGAGTGGAAAAGTGCGTCCTCCAGTGGGAAAAAGGGCCAAAATTCCTCTAAAGGGGGAAGAAAAGCCCCCTAGACACCACCGCCCCAACCAACCACATATGTGAAACGCTTTAAGTTCCATTTTTTATCAAACGGCTGCAAACCCATATATTTGACAATGTTCCAAGTACATGCATGTATTTACTTACATCTCTTGTTGACTGTATCCATGACTTGTGGACGACTTCAACAGCCATCTCGTCCACAAACTCTACTACAACAAATTCGCCCGACATCTTTTACCTGAAGACCAAGACACAAAAGCTGTTTATCACTAAGCTTACTATCATATATTTAATTGCTACATCATCTGTGGTATACTTTGGATAAACTATAACCCATGCAGAACAACTAAATACTACTAAACTACTATAATCTGATAATGGCGGTTACGAGGGCTGGGCGCAGCGTGGGCGCGCTTGGCTAGCTCTATTAGGCTTGCACCTGGTCAGCCTGTCGTAAATTCCTTTACATTCCCATAGAGTACGTTCGTCTATTAACTGGGTAGTCGCTATCTATTGAAAAGTCGGGACATATCTCAACCAGATATAGATCTCCCACGGATTTAATGTAAGCTTTGTTCACACAGCCCAGCGGCCCTGCTGAAAAAAACAACATGGAGGCCGAGTCCGAGATAAGGCCACAAGGCACCTGCTTAATTTCGGCAGAAAAAGTGTAAAATATGCTGAGAGCTGTGCATAGAACACTCCCCCATATGTTCATGACCCGAATTACAAAACTTTAAAAAAGGATGGCTTCCTTACCTGCAAGTATATATTGAAAGTTCTTGACTTGAATAAAAAAAACGCGGTTTAGGCCTAACGTTCCAGAGATTGACAGCGTGTCCTCGTTTTCGCAGATCCGTTTAACCGTTTGTAGGTCGCTGAACGGCATTCATTTTAACCAGCGCTAGTGGGGGCATCGAGGGACAGGAAAGGGTGTCGAACTGGGAAAAACGATCGAATAACTGTCTGTTTTGCAAAATACATCCCATCTTCTGGGAGAATAGATGGATATTTGAGGGACTATATAATTTGTATGCGTATGGATCGACCAGGATGTGAAGTGGTAAATCCAGAACACTGAGAAAAGGCGCGAACGAAATTTGCCGTGATTGGTTGAATTCTTAGGCTGGTGAGAGCATATACAGTTATAAACATCAACAGTAACAAATGGACGAACAATATTCAACTACATAATAGAGTAGACTCCATCTATTTGCATACAAATCATATGTATGTGCACCCACTTGCATGGAAAGGAAAACGTTATATGTCAACGTGGCCACAACGTGGTATTTATACGTTATATTTCAACGTGGCCACAACGTGGTATTTTCTTTGTAAAACCACCCAAGTAATATTTTTTGCACAAATTACTATCCTTCAAACTCATATTCTGACAAAAAGGAAATAAATAAATAAATCTATAACATTAAACAAATCAGTATTTTTAGACGGGTGCTTGTGGTGAACCACAACGTTGGGGCCACGTGGCTACCACGTTGTGCACACTTAGACGGGTGCTTGTGGTGAACCACAACGTTGGGGCCACGTGGCTACCACGTTGTGCACAGTGCCACCAAACTACCACTTTTAGGCCACGTGGTGGCAACGTGGCGTGTTAGCTGGGATAATGGCCCATCAACCACAGCTCTCTCCCCCCCTCCCAACCTCCCCCCCGATCTTTCTTCTCCAGCAGCTAAATTAACTGTAGGTTACTCTGAGTGACAAGCTTACAGTTAGACACAACACTGTCATTGCAAGTGACCCTCAGTTAGTTGACTTTTATGTTCAACTGCTAAATTCGTTACTGATAAAAAAGGGCTTCTACTGTACCTACTTAACACTAGAACCGCCAGAGGTTTTTGTATAGGCCTACCTAAACCTGTCAAATCCCGCTATTAGAATGCAATTTTTAACAACATAGGGTGCTACATAACACACTTTCAGGAAAAGTCACGGACTGGGAGACTTTAATATTTTATTGAAAAAAACTTACATTGCACACACACAACACACATCACACAAATTGACCCGATTGGCGGTTCTAGTGTTAAATAAACTCACTAATTAATGAAACCAGTTCAATACGCATTATTCTTATTCTTATCATTCTTTATGAGCGCTGAAGTAGTCTTAAAATCAGATCTGTTTTTTAAATGAAATCTGACGGCAGGCAGTTAGCTCTGATCACCTATGATAAATGCGCCACACCTAATCTGGCCATTCAGCCACAGAGCTCCCTCTATACAAATCAAACTGTAGACGTTGTGAAAGCACCTATTGTTTTAAATAATGGTCGGAATGTGACCTGTGAGCCTTCTGAATTACCGTGGGACAGCACATTCTGTCATGTCCAAGAAACTTATTGTGAAAGTTTATTCTTTATGTTAGAGTTGTCATGTCCCTTTGTCTTGTGCTTTATGTCTATACCCTTAATTATTTCTTCCTCTCATTTCAGGCCTCCACGCTCCCCGCCCCTTTTCTGTCTCCTGCGTCCTTGATTATTTTCCCCGCCCTGATTGTTTCCAACTGTGTCCCCTTTACCTGTGTATATATTGTGTTAGCTCCCTCCTGTTAATTGTCAGTTCGTTGTCTCTCGAAGACCACGTATCGGCTTACCTCACGGACCTTTTCACGGACCTTTCACGGACCTATGCTATAGATCGCATTATAGTTTTCCTCGAAAGAGTGGTTTTGTTTTCCTTGTTTTATTACTGTGCAAATTCCAGTAAAGTCTTTATTTTGAAACGCTATCTGAGTCTGAGTTTTGAGTCGTGCAATTGAGTTCATGCCTCAGTGTTCTCCCCTTGACAGTACGAACTGACCATCAAAATGAACTCAGCCGACTCAGATCAGATTAAGAACGCTATCCGTTCTCAGGGCCAACGTCTTGGGCAACAAGAGGAGCGTATGGCCACCATGCAGCAGGGAGTGCAGGATCTAACCAGCAGCCAGGGGGAACTACAAACATCGTTGACGACCCAAGTTAATCTACTGGCAGCAGAGGTTCAGCGTGTGCTCACTCACCTGCAGGCTGTTTCTCCTCCTACGACTCCTCCGGTTCCAGCGGTGACCGGATTCGATCCCAACCGGGTTACTGAGCCGCACAGTGCTTCCATGCGTCTGGCTCCACCCGAAAGGTACTCCGGGGACTCAGAAGGCTGCCGGCCGTTCATCGTGCAGTGTGAGTTACACTATCACCACCAACCGGCTGCTTTTCCCACGGACATTTCCAAAGTGGCTTTTATGATCTCTCATCTCTCCGGCCGAGCAGCAGCGTGGGCCACGGCAGAATGGTCCCGAGGCTCGCCTATCTGCGGGTCTCTGGAGAACTTCATAGACACTATGAGGAAGACCTTCGATCAAACCACGCCGGGCAGGGAAGCAGCTCGGGCTCTGATCAAGCTGCGACAACATCAGCGGAGTGTGGCTGACTACGCCATCGAGTTCCGGACTAAGGCAGCCGACAGCGGCTGGAACTCCGCTGCATTGTTTGACGCTTTCGTCAGCGGTCTCTCGGATTCTTTACAAGACCAGCTGGCGCCTCTCGATCTGCCCGCTGATTTGGACTCTGTCATATCCATGGCTTTACGTATAGACAATCGTTTGACGGAGAGGAGAAGGAATAAATCCAAGGATGCGGTTGATCCACCTCTCCAGAGGAGACGCTCGCCGCTGGATATTACTTCTTCTTGGAGGTCCCGTCACCCCTCACCACCTGCGTTCCGGACAACAGCGCCCCCTGGCTCCGTGGAGGAGCCAATGCAGTTGGGCCGCGCCAAGCTGTCGCTGGCAGAACGTCAGCGTCGATTCAAGGAAGGCCTGTGTTTCTACTGCGGGCAGCGCGGACACCCACAAGCGGCTTGTCCGGTAAAAGAGGAGGCTCACCAATGAAGAGGAGTACGTTGGTGAGCCGGATCTCTTCCTCTGACTTTCCTCCTCGCACCCTGACCCGGATCCAGGTAAAAATCAGAGACAATGTAGTTACTCATGGTGTTCTCATTGACTCAGGGGCGGACGAAAGTCTTATGGATTGGGGTTTAGTTAAAAAATGGGACATAAAAACTAAACCTCTACCCCAGCCTCTTGAAGCGAGTGCTCTCGATGGGCGGCTGTTGTTTAAAGTGACTCACCAAACGGAGCTTTTAGAAGTAAGATGTAATGATAACCACCATGAGACAATGTCTTTTCACTTATTTAACTCAGCCCAACATCCACTCATTTTGGGTTTTCCCTGGTTGAAACTTCATAACCCTCACATAGATTGGCAATCTGGGAGGGTGGAGGGGTGGGGAAAGAATTGCATTGATCTCTGTTTTAAGCAGGTAGCAGAGATTGACAGGGGATGTAACACTGGGAGTGTTAGGCAGGATACAGTCCCAAAAATATATCTTCCGGATGTACTTTCAGTTCCTTCCTGCTACCACGACCTTAGTGAAGTTTTTAGTAAGTCCAAAGCTCTGGCTCTTCCTCCTCACCGCTCCTATGACTGTGCTATTGACTTAATTGCCGGGTCTCCCATTCCTAAGGGTCGACTTTATGCAATTTCAGGACCTGAGAAAGAGGCCATGAAGGACTATATTGATGCCTCCCTCAAGACAGGGCTTATTCGTCATTCCTCATCCCCAGCAGGGGCAGATTTTTTTTTCGTGGGCAAAAAGGATGGGTCTCTTAGGCCCTGTATCGACTACTCACCTCTCAATGACATTACGGTTAAAAACCGGTACCCCCTCCCTCTCATCTCGTCCGCTTTCGAGCAGCTTCAGGAAGCCAAGGTTTTCACCAAATTAGACCTGCGGAACGCCTATCATTTGGTCAGGATCAGGGAGGGCGATGAATGGAAGACGGGTTTTAACACCCCTTCAGGACATTATGAATACCTGGTCATGCCGTTTGGATTGTCAAACGCTCCTGCAGTCTTCCAGGCTATGATCAACGACGTGTTGAGGGAGTTTCTGAACCGTTTCGTTTTTGTTTATCTGGACGACATTCTGATCTACTCCCCTGACCTTCACACCCACAAACAACATGTCCGCCTGGTTCTACAGAAACTGCTCCAAAATAAGTTGTTTGTCAAAGCTGAAAAGTGTGAATTTCATGTGGAAACAGTCACTTTTTTGGGCTTCATCATTTCCCCAGGTCAGGTTATGATGGACCCAGAGAAGGTTAGCGCAGTAGCCTGTTGGCCTACCCCTGACTCTCGCAAAAAAGTGCAGCAGTTTTTAGGCTTTGCTAATTTTTACAGACGTTTTGTGCGGAGCTTCAGCGCTATTGCAGCCCCTCTTCATGTCCTCACGTCCCCTCAGGTGCCTTTTGTGTGGTCTCCTCAGGCTGAGGAGGCTTTTTCTCGGCTGAAAAAGATGTTCACCACTGCCCCCATACTTACCATGCCGGATCCCACTCGCCAGTTCGTGGTGGAAGTGGATGCCTCCAACGAGGGGGTGGGAGCGGTCCTCTCCCAGCAACAACAGAAGGACAACAAACTTCACCCCTGCGCCTTCCTGTCCAGGAAGCTCTCCCCGGCAGAGAGAAATTATGACGTGGGAAACCGTGAGTTGCTGGCCGTGAAGTTAGCGTTGGAAGAGTGGAGGCATTGGTTGGAGGGAGCCGAGCATCCTTTTGTGGTCTGGACCGATCACAAGAACCTGGAGTACATCAGAAAGGCCAAAAGACTGAACTCCCGCCAGGCTAGGTGGACCTTGTTTTTCAACCGTTTTGACTTTGTTCTTTCCTACAGGCCGGGGTCTCAGAATGTCAAGCCTGACGCTCTGTCCCGTCTGTTTGACCCTGTGCCTGCAGCCAAGGAGCCGGAACCCATCATCCCATTGAACCGGGTGGTAGGAGCGCTGACTTGGCCAGTAGAGAAGGAGGTAATACGTGCTAATGCTGGAGCTCCTGCACCAAGGGGTTGCCCGCCTAACCGGATTTTTGTTCAGGAGGCCGAGCGACCACAGGTGATCCACTGGGCTCACACTTCGCTGCTCACCTGTCACCCCGGAGTCAAGAGAACTATGTTCATTGTTAAACAACGTTTCTGGTGGACATCCATGGAGAAGGAGGTGAAGGAGTATGTGGAGGCGTGCCCTATCTGCGCTCGAAACAAGACCTCTTCCAGGTCGCGAATAGGGTTATTACAACCACTCCCTATTCCCAACAGGCCCTGGTCAGAGATCTCCATGGACTTCGTCACTGGCCTGCCCCTCTCTAGAGGTAAAACCACAGTTCTCACGGTAGTGGACAGATTTTCCAAAATGACACATTTCATTGCTCTGCCAAAGATGCCCTCAGCTAAGGAAACGGCGGAGGTCATGATGCAGAATGTGTTTCGGCTTCATGGTTTCCCTAAGGATATTGTCTCCGACCGGGGCCCCCAGTTTGTGTCACGCTTCTGGAAGGAGTTCTGCAGCCTCATCGGTGCCACGGTCAGTCTCTCGTCTGGATATCATCCGGAGTCTAACGGCCAGACAGAGCGCCTAAATCAAGAACTGGAGACCTGCCTGCGCTGCCTGGTGTCCCAGAATCCATCCTCCTGGAGCGAGCACCTCACCTGGGTTGAGTATGCACACAACATCCTCCCTACTTCTGCCACGGGCCTGTCCCCGTTTCACTGTGTTTATGGCTACCAACCGCCACTGTTCCCAGCCACGGAGAGGGAGGTCACGGTCCCGTCTGCCCACGCTCTGGTCAGGCGTTGTCGGCGCGTGTGGGCTGCGGCTAGGAAGATACTCTGCAGAAATTCACAACTGGTTAAAAGAGCAGCAGACCGAAAACGCCGACCAGCCCCTGTATACCAGCCAGGCCAAAAAGTCTGGCTCTCTACACGAGACCTTCCCCTCCACGTACTCTCCCGAAAACTGGCTCCCCGGTTTGTGGGTCCTTTTCCCATCACCAAGGTCATAAACCCAGTCTCAGTGAGACTACGGCTTCCCAGGGCCACGAAGGTACATCCCACCTTCCATGTAGGGAAATTAAAACCATTGAAGGAGAGCGCTATGGTTCCCACCGTCAAACCCCCCCCGCCCCCCCGGATGATCGATGGAGGTCCGGTTTACACGGTCAAGTCACTATTGGCTAGTCGGAAAAGGGGTAGAGGGCGACAGTTACTGGTTGACTGGAAGGGTTATGGTCCTGAGGAGCGGCAATGGATTCCTTCCCGCTTCATCGTGGACAAAAGCCTCATTGAGGATTTTGACCGCCTCAACTCAGAGGAGCCTGGGCCGTCAGGAGCCGTCCCTAGAAGGGGGGGTACTGTCATGTCCAAGAAACTTATTGTGAAAGTTTATTCTTTATGTTAGAGTTGTCATGTCCCTTTGTCTTGTGCTTTATGTCTATACCCTTAATTATTTCTTCCTCTCATTTCAGGCCTCCACGCTCCCCGCCCCTTTTCTGTCTCCTGCGTCCTTGATTATTTTCCCCGCCCTGATTGTTTCCAACTGTGTCCCCTTTACCTGTGTATATATTGTGTTAGCTCCCTCCTGTTAATTGTCAGTTCGTTGTCTCTCGAAGACCACGTATCGGCTTACCTCACGGACCTTTTCACGGACCTTTCACGGACCTATGCTATAGATCGCATTATAGTTTTCCTCGAAAGAGTGGTTTTGTTTTCCTTGTTTTATTACTGTGCAAATTCCAGTAAAGTCTTTATTTTGAAACGCTATCTGAGTCTGAGTTTTGAGTCGTGCAATTGAGTTCATGCCTCAGTGTTCTCCCCTTGACACATTCTAAACTAAAATGTTCAATCAATAAAGTAACATCTTATCTTATCTTATCTTAATAATATCTTCATATTAATAATAATAATAAATCATACAGTATGTGTCCGAAAGGGAGCAGGAGGAAGCAAACACAAAAATACACAAAAAATATACTGCATATTAAAGCAAACAATTGTAAAGGTAAAAGTATGAGCATAACAAATAAAGAAGTGTAATGTAAACATTTACATTATAATTATGATTATTTAATATATAAAGACTATATATTATTGAATTACAAGATTAGATATACTTTAGTTGATCTAAAATATTGATGTGTTCAAATGCTCTTCAAAACACAACTGAAAGTCCATGAAACTTGTCTTTCTGTATTTGTGAATGAAGCGCCATCTCCTGGTTAAAACCTGAAATTGAAAATCTGGCAACGCCCTCTTGGAAAATAGTGGGAGGGCTTAACATTCCTCTATACTGGTTTTAGAGAGGTCGTAGGCAGGAAGCTGTAAACTGGAGTCTGAAATTCAGTGCTACATCTGTAAGGCCTTTTCATTTCCATTTCCGTTGTGTTCCACTTTAATACCTGCTTATTTTGTAGTTGATATGTATATTTAATTTTAAAATCTGCTGCTTATGTTATTTTTTTGTGTTATAGCATTTTATAAATGATTTTGTTGGTGGTAATGTTCACTTTATTTTAATTTAAGAGGTCATGTTATATTTATTTGGATTTATACATTCATGTTGAGAATGTTCCATCCATAAATGTTATTATTAAAAAGGCATTTCCACCATAAAAGATTACTATTGAGGTCTATTGTCAGGAATGTTAGTCTTATACAGTATCAAATTGTGAATTCTACTGCAGCAGAATGTTGCACGTCTGCAGTGTTATATTTTCACAGCTCACTGTCAGTAAATATTGTGCGGTTAGTATTGGACTACAAGATAGATGCAAGCCTGTACAGGTGGAGTTATTTAAAGCATAAATGAGTGGGTTGGGTTCTGGAGGTGTGGTTAGCAATTGTGCTTGGTTGGCGTGGCCTGGGCCTGGTGGTGGGGGGGCCCAATTTGATATATTTTCATGGGGGCCAAAATCCCTGGCGGCGCCCCTGGTTCATGGTACAATGCATAAGATTCAAATGGAGAGACTGAAACTGTGTTTTCCTTTACCGTTCTGTTTTAATTATACAATAAAGTTAATAGTCATATTATGTTTGATATTATTATGTTTTATTAACTACACAACTGGGTTTTTAACCCACACTGCTTGGTGGTTAAAGCACGTTATTGAATTTAGTTGTTGGATACGTTTTATTTGATGAAAACATTTAAATATTACCAGTAGCCTACATACAAAATTGGGGGAAAGTAGAGGGCATGATAGAAATATAGAATAGAAAATATCAAGAAGATACTTGTGCCTCTGAACCTTGACAAGTGCATGTTTCAGGCTTATCAATGAACAACAGGAGGGGTCACAGACATAAGACCAGCTGTTAAATAAAGCTCTTCTGACCTTAGGTGTCATGTGGGTATATTAATTCACCCATTTATTAATTATATGTTTTAAATGTGATAACAACACTGTGTTTCCTATCCCCTAAACCTCCAGGGTGTACAGTTTAATACTGGCAACTTCTAATTGTGGGAAATACGAAAACGTCTTATAAAGAGACGTGCCATAGAACATGTTGTGAAACACACAATAGCCAGCATGTGTAGTTGTGTGGGGCTGTGGGGGGTGGAAAGTCTGCCGTGGTTCCATTCCATTTCATAGAGCTGTTTGACGCTCAGCGTAACCTTGTCGCACTGCCACTCCAACATCCAATCACAGGGCTTGATGACTAATCACGGGGTTTGTAAAGCAAGGCAGATGTTGTAGTCCCAAACGATAGCTGGGGATTCTGGGTAGTGTAGTGTCTTCGGAAACTTTAGTGTCTAAACTCCGAAAAAACTATTTGTTTCTCTGAATCGAAGGTTAAAAACACAAAAGCATTGTACACAATTTAAACCAATCAATATTGTGTAATTAAGGATAAACTGATGTTTTTTAGTGGATGAGTAATGCAGATATCACTGTGTAATCATTTGACAGTGAGGGGAATATATCCGGTTTTATTATGAAAACTTTGAGACTGGAAAAACAGTTTTCACCCACGCTAACTTTACCTGGAAGCTGCATACACGTTCTCCTGGCGAGACCTCAAATCATCTTCGTAATGTCTATCAAACTATAGATCCTACACATCGACTGGACGTGGATTCTAAGTGTACAATATACACTTCTCGCCAGAAATCGAATAAAAAAGCATTTTAATGGCCAAACTATTCCACAATTTAGGATTTTCCAGAGACGGTTATTTGTGAATGAACGTCGCTCCGGAGCGTTTGCAATCAACAGGCCGGGAGCATGGGTCGTAATAAGGGCATGAACAATCAGCCTATGGTCGTTTTTTTGTAGGAGGACAGGCTGTCTTTATCACCATCATCATCATGTTATAGTGATACCAGCCTGTCCTCCTACAAAAAACGACCAAATAGGCCGATTTTTGATGCCCTTTTTACGACACAGAGATACGTTTAAAGTGTATGTTGTTTCTTACACGACCACTAGAGGTGCTCTAGTGGTCGTGTAAGAAACAACATGCTCCCGTCCCGTTCGTTGCAAACGTTCCGGAGGGACGTTTATTCTGTATATTGTACTCTTAGAATCCACGTCCAGTCGATGTGTAGGATCTATAGTTTGATAGACACTACAAAGATTATTTGAGGTCTCGCCAGGATAACGTGTATGCAGCTTCCACGTAAAGTTAGCGTGGGGGGGGGGGTCGCGTGGACGAGACCAGGATGGCAGCTTAGCAGGGTGGCTCCCGACAACCACACATAATTTAATACAAAATACCAACCTACACGGCAAAATATTTTAACACAATATCAGCCAAACCCTCCTGCGACCAATGCTTGGGATATTTTCACTCGAGGACGTAGTCGGTCGATTAAAACAGCCCCGCCAAGTCCACGGGGCGACTCAGAAGATAGCAACATGGCTAACATAGCGGACGTTTTGAGCAAGTTGAAATCACTGCGGGCGGACTTCGGAACAAAGTTGGACAACATTGACACACATCTGACTGTCGTGGCAGCCTCAATGGCGGCATTGGAGAGTAAAGTAACAGAATTAAAACGGGATGTTTCTTCCAATTCAACCCGTATTAACGAGGCCGAAGGCCGCATACACCACGCAGAGAAGACACTTGAAAAAACGGAGGCCGCACTTGACTCCGTTAACAAACATATCGCTTACCTTGAGTCAAAGACAGACGATCTGGAGAACCGGGGCAGAAGAAAGAATCTGCGGCTGTTTGGTATACGAGAAGGAGCAGAGGGCCAACAAACACTCCTCAACTTTGTTAACGACATGCTGACATGATGGCTGGAGCTGACACCTGACAGGGCTCTCACTCTGGAGCGGGTTCATCGCACGCTAGCGTCGGGGAAATGCAACCAACACAGAGCGGTCATCGTCCGCTTCTTAAAGTTTCAGGAGAAGGAGTTTGTCTACCGTGAATCAAGATGTCGAGACATCACTCATGACGGGGGCAAGATATCATTTGCGCAGGATTTATCTGCAGAAACGGTCTGGATCCGACGGGGATTTAACACCATTACAAAGTTGTTTGTTGACATCAACGCCTTCCCTGGATTCCAACACAACCCCTGCAAGCTCAGAGTGCTACACAACGACAAGATGAATCTCTTCACAACGCCACAAGAAGCTGAAAAGTTCTACAAAAGCATCAAACAATAGCCTCTGGTGTGTGTTGTGTGGGAATCACATGGCCACAATGAGCTTGGGATTGCATCGGAAGATATCAGGCATTGTGAGTTGAGTTACAGTTGCAAACATTTACATTGTCTTTATACACGTGTGTATATGGAGGTTTCTTTTATTCCTCTCTCTCTCCTTCTTAAAGGTGGGTTAGGTAAGTTTCAGAAACCGGCTCGAGATACACTTTTTGTTATATTCCATGGAATACTCTTAACATCCCGATAGCAATGAATATCTTAAGTGCTTTGACAAAAAATCCATAAAAAAATGTCATCTGTGGAACCCGTAATACTGTAAAAACTACTGTCTGTAAGCCTTCCATCTCGTGCACGCACAAATGTATCTCGTGCCCTCATTGGGCGTGCCGTCATTGGGCGTGCATTGCAGCAGTACTTCAATGACTCGCCAGCAACAGACGACCACTTTCACCATGGCAGGTTCAACATCGTCTACTGGTCGCAAAAGAAAAAATTTAACGGAGCAAATTAAGAACAAAAATAAAGTGGAAACTAGGAGAAGTCAAACCAGAGTCAATATCAGAGTTGCTTTGGCTGTGTAGTATTGCTAACCTAGATGTGTTTAGCTTTGCCTGATATGTAACGTTACTGCAGCCTGCTCTCGCGGAGGAGGTGCTCTGTAAGGAAGTCTGAAGGAATGGGCGGATTCTTTTTGGTTGTGTACTTTCAAATTTTAGTGCACTCGAGCCGGTTTTTGAAACTTACCTACCCCACCTTTAAGAGAAAGAAATATAATTCTGTTCGAGAGTAGACCTATATAATAAGGATGGCATTGTGTTCATTTGTGTTTTGTATGTTTCATTAGACCAGCAGATATTGTTTTAATATGTTTAGATGGTATTGTGTTATGTCCTGAAGGGATATATTACTTGACAATGTTTAAATGTGTGGTTGTTGGGCACCGATCTTTTGTTTTGTGAGCTTGGGTCGAGTTACACTGACTGGTTGCTCCTCGTATATTGTGGATCAACGTCCCTCAATGTTTCTACACAAGGGGTGGGGCATGTATTCCAGTTGGGGAAATGCTAGGGTTGAGCGTGTGCCTGTTCTGGGGTGTGTTTGTGTGTGCGTGTGTATGTGTTTTGTTTGGGGGGAGGAGGGGGGTCACTTGCACCATATTAATCATTTTGTAAAAACATTTACAGTTTCGTTGCTTTATAATGCTGAGATGAATGTCTATGGAGAGAACAAGTCAGAGCAGTAGTTTGGATATTAAAGTTACAAGCTGGAACGTCTGGGGAATGAGAAAATTGGCTAAATTGAAGCAAGTTTTAAACAGGGTAAAATATCTTAAATCTAAAATAGTCTTTCTACAGGAGACACATTTACTCGCTGCAGATGTTCACTATTTGAGCAAAAGGTGGCCAGGCCAAGTATTTTATTCTTCCCATAGTATTTATGCACGAGGTGTGGTACACACATCGATACCATTTCAACTTATAAAAACTATCCAAGACCCACATGGAAGGTATATTATTGTCCAAGGCAATATTTTGTCACAAAAAAATGTTTTATAAGTGTCTATGGCCCGAATCAGGATAACCCTTCATTCTTTGAAAGATTGTTTCTAACTCTGTCTGCTTTGGAGGGACTTTTATAGGAGGAGACTTTAATTGTGCTCTTAATAATAATAATAATAAATGGGATTTATATAGCGCTTTTCTAGACCCAAAGACGCTTTACATTATGAGTCAGGTCGACAAACAAAACAAGAACAAAAACACAAACAAAAACAAAAAACAAAACAAACTCTTGATCCACTCCTTGATCTACACAGGTTGATATGACTCATGTGTAAACAAGGAAAACACTGCTTAGATATATGAAGGATATAAGGTTAAGTGAAGTTTGGAGGAACTTGAACCCGGATAAGAGGGAATTTTCTTGCTATTCAAGCTCATATAAAACTCATTCACGCATTGATTATTCTTTTATTTCTGTGGAAGGGCAAAAGTTGTGGTTACAGTAGTATTGTAATAAGTGACCACGCAACAGTGTTTATGGAGATCAACTTAGGCAGGTTTGAACGTCACGCAAGATGGAGGTTACAAGTTTATCTACTTCAAGACCCAGACTTTGTTACATTTGTGGAAAGTTGCATTGAAAATTATTTTTGAACTAAATACAGATGAAACTTCAGACAGCATTAGATGGGAAGCATTTAAAGCTTATATAAGAGGAGAAATGATCAGTTTTACAAATTCTAAAACTAAGCAGCATAATCAAGAATTACAAAAATTAGAAAACAACATTAAGAAAGCAGAGACTGAAATGTACTGTCACAATGATCCTGAAAGATTACGTGATCTATCCGTCATGAGAGCTAGTTACGATAAGTTAACAAGTGACAGAGTGGCTAAAAGCCTGGACTAAACAAACGTACTACGATCAAGGGGAAATGCGGGTAGACTACTGGCCTGGAGAGTAAAGAAAATGCAAGAAGAAGGAATAATCAATGGTATAAAATCAGTATCTGGCAACTTAACTGTAGACCCAAAAGAGATAAATAATCATTTTAGAGACTTTTATAAATCGGTATACAAATCAGAATACACAGAAAACAGGGAAGCTCAGAGCAATTTCCTTGACAGGCTACAGTTTCATACTCTATCAGATGATGAAAAGGCAAAACTAGATAGTCAATTGACAATAGCCGACCTTCATGAAGCTATAGGGAATATCAACAGCGGTAAAGCACCCGGACCAGACGGATTCCCCATAGAGTTTAATAAAACATTTAAAAAACAACTTGTAAAGCCGCTTCTCGATATGTATAATATGTATACTATGTATAATCTATTATATATAATATGTATAATGTTTTGTCAAATGAACGCTCCCAGATTCATTGAGATTAGCTATAATAACTTTAATATTAAAACCAAACAAGCCATCAACAGAATGCTCATCTTACAGACCAATTAGCTTAATGGGATGTGATACAAAAAAACTTTGCAAAGCTCTTTCTGGACGATTGGATACATATCTCCCTCACTTAATTGTTGATGATCAACAAGGTTTTGTGCAAAAACGACAGGGATTTCACAACATCAGAAGAGTTTTAAATATACTACATGAGAAACATAACGAAGGACAGAGCAATGCTTTCAGTGGATGCGTGTCAAGCAATTGATAGGATTGAATGGACTTCCAAGATTCGGGTTTGATGAAACCATTCTGAAATGGATTCAACTGCTATACACAAACCCATCCGTTGAGATCCTAACTAACAACACTATCTCGGCACCCTTTAATTTAGAGAGATCTACCCGACAGAGTTGCCCTCTGTCTCCACTGCTATTTACATTAGCAATCAAACCTTTATCTATGGCCGTTAGAGCACATACAGAATGATCAGGCATTACTCTTGGGGGGATAGAACATCGCATTTCTTTAAACGCAGATGATATAATATTTTTCTTGACAAATATAAAACATAGTATTCCCAATTTAATGAGCGTAATAAAGGATACAAAATGAATAACTCTAAATCAGTGTTGGTGTTTCTGAATGACAAAGAGAGACACAGTCCCATAGTAGATACTCCATTTATGACAACAACTGACGGTTTCAGATGTGTGGGTGTTAAAATCACTCCGGAACTCAGAGACATAGTTTCAGCTAATTATGATCCCCTGGTAGACGGAGTGACTGAAAAACTAAGCCGCTGGTCCAACTTGCCTATATCTACGATCGGATGAATAAATATCATGAAAATGACCATCCTACCTCAATTTTTATAGTATTTTCAAACGCTTCCATTGCCACTACCAAATATGTTCTACGAAAAGCTTAACAAATTATTTAGTCAATTCATCTGGAACAGCAGAAAAGCCAGACTCCGTCTTAAACTATTAAACCTACCTTATGAGAGGGGGGGTCTTCAATTCCCTAATTTTAAATGGTATTATATGGCTGCCCAACTAAACTCAGATTCATATTATTTTTGTACAACAACACCCCCGACTTGGGTAAACATAGAGCAGACGTCAACTCCATATCCAGATCTGACATTACAAATGTATCTTTACTCTTCAGATATTAAGACATTGAAGAAACGTACAAAAAACCCTTTTCTTAAGAATACGATCTCGGTTTGGTATGCTGCACACAAACATGTAGGCGACACACCTACGCTTTCTCAATGTACTCCTGTTTGGGGCTATGAGCTGTTTACACCTGGGAAAAGAGATGGAGGATTGAAATCATGGAATACAAAAGGCATTCAGAAAATGATGGATCTATATACAGACGGAGTTTTGCTTTCTTTTGATCAGCTATGTCGGAGATATCAAATCCCTAAAAAGCACTTTTTTAAATATTTACAGTTAAAAAGTTACATGTCATCAAAACATAAACCGATAATGTCTGTACCACCTTTATCAAAACTTGAGGAAATAACACTTGCGCATTTGGAAGGAAAGGGCCTAGTATCTAAATTCTACAAAATGATGGTTGCATTTGACACTGAATCAGCATTAGATAAATTAAGTGCATGGAAAACGGATATAAAAGAGGATATTGATGAGGAAGATTGGAATGCTGCTTGCCTAAAAGCACAAAGTCAGACAATAAATATTAGGTTCAAATTACTTCAGTATAAATGGTTAATGAGAATGTACATAACTCCTGTCAAACTTCATTATATGTCTGCCAATATTCCAGATGTTTGCTCTAAGTGTTTGGAAGAGAAAGGAACTTTATTTCATTGTCTTTGGGAATGTCCACAAATTCAAATCTTCTGGAAGGATCTTATTAGGTGTCTGTCAGAGATGTTTAACATTAATGTCCCTTTGAACGTCGCACTTTGTGTACTTGGAATATATCCAAAGGACTTCAAACAGACTTCAAAACAAACCAAGCTTCTGGATTTTGGCCTTCTTCAAGCCAGGAGGGCTATCGCTTTATGTTGGAAATGTACGGATGCCCCATCACTGAGGATTTGGTTGAAGGAACTTTCTGGAAGTGTTGGTCTAGAAATACTGACTTACATCGCTAAGGGCAAGCGGAAGGACTTTGTTCAGCTCTGGGAGCCATATATGCACATTATGAGGGATGGGAATCTGGACTGCCTCTGAAAAGAAACTGTGAAATTATTTCTGTTTTATTTATTTTATTTGTAGGCCTATGCTTTTAATACTTGTGCAATGTGAGGGTGTGTGTATGCGTGTATGTGTGTACTGTATGTGTTTGTGATGTACTTTGTTGTTCAATAAGAAAATACCAATAAACATATTGTGAAAAAAAAAAAAGTTAGCGTGGGTGAAAACTGTTTTTCCGGTCTCTAAGTTTTCATAATAAAACCGGATATAATCCCCTCACTGTCAAATGATTACACAGTGATATTACTCATCCACTAAAAAACATCAGTTTATCCTTGTTAATTACACAATATTGATTGGTTTAAATTGTGGACAATGCTTTTCTGTTTTTAACCTTCGATTCAGAGAAACAAATCGTTTTTTTCGGAGTTTAGACACTACACTATATACCCAGAATCCCCAGCAATCGTTTGGGACTACAACATCCGCCTTGCTTTACAAACCCCGTGATTAGTCATCAAGCCCTGTGATTGGATGTTGGAGTGGCAGTGCGACAAGGTTACGCCGAGCGTCAACAGCTCTTTGAAATGGAATGGAACCACGGCAGACTTTCCAAAACTTGGTCCAGCCCATACATCCAGAACTACACATGCTGGCTATTGTGTGTTTCGCAACGTGTTATATGGCACGTCTCTTTATAGAAAGTTTTCGGATTTCCCACAATTAGAAGTTGCCAGTATTAAACTTAATTAATCAAATTCAAAACATATAATTAATAAATGGGTGAATTAATATACCCACATGACACCTAAGGTCAGAAGAGCTTTATTTAACAGCTGGTCTTATGTCTGTGACCCCTCCTGTTGTTCATTGATAAGCCTGAAACATGCACTTGTCAACGTTCAGAGGCACATTTTGCAAATATGGCAGTAGCCATCGATCATCTTAAGATAAGATAAGGTACTTTATTGATCCCAAGTTGGGAAGTGTTTTTGTTACAGCAGCAAACTATTTTGTAATTCTACTCCACTACAATTCAGAGGTTAACCTGGTATTTTTACTCCACTATATTTATTTTAGTTACTTTGCAGATTCTGATTAATGATGTGAAATATAAACAACCCTTAAATCAGACTTTAGTTACACCTGAGTCAAATTCAGGGAAGGTGATTGTCAAGTGCCAAAATAAACTATGCAATATATTGGACGTTAAGTACTTTGTCAGACTTCATATTTATCTGTGGATAACCCCAACGTTTTTTCTTATTCAAAAGAAGACCTTAACTTAAAGTATTCTTTAATGTTTAAATAAAGCCTTATTATTTGTTCTGTTTTGCTCATCCTCCTGTTAATGTCTTTGGACGTCCTGCACTAAACTGTTTTATTGTAGAGATCACTACAGCATCTTCTTGATATTTTATATTCTATATTTCTATCATGCATTCTACTTTCCCCCAATTTTGTATGTAGGCTACTGTTAATATTTAAATGTTTTCATCAAATAAAACGTAATCAACAACAAAATTCAATAACGTGCTTTAACCACTAGGCGGTGTCGGTTAAAAATCCAGTGGTGTAATAAAACATAATAATATCAAACATAATATGACTATTAACTTTATTGTGAAATTAAAACAGAACGGTAAAGGAAAATACAGTTTCAGTCTCTCGATTTGAAGCTTATGCATTGTACCATGAACCTGTATAGACCTGTAACAGTTAACTGCATGAGGAGTTGGAAAGGTAGTAAATAATATCTTTCAAAACTACCAAAAAATGCCTTTCTATCAGCTGTGCACCGTTATGGTGTAAATATAACCTATCTACCAATTGGATCAAATATAAAAGTCAGCCGAATTAGTGTTGATACTGCAAGGAGACATATTGTGTGAAAAGAAATGGAAGATGTTGTTTAATTGCTAATATATTTATGATCCACGTCACGTTTTCAGTTTTGGCGGCATTTCTTACAGTTTGCCAAAAGGTCTTCTGATAAGGGCTCTATAAATAAATATCTACGGCAGATATGTAATATTTAATGCAGCCGAACCGTGTATTACAATGCCGTTATGTGATGACTTCCAAAGAGAAAAGCAAGAACACTCGGAATAAAGTATTATTTTATTTTAAAAAAATGTTTTTCCGATTTCATATCGCATAAACACCATATCCCGACATGCATTGCGGCTAAATCAATCAATGTTTTAGCCTATCAAAACCTCTGAAAAAAGAAAGGTGTCTCTAAGAATCGAAAGAGAAAAATCTATGGGAAAAACACAAAAGCATTGTACACACTTTAAACCAATACATGTCGTATAATTAACAAGGATAAACTGATGTTTTGTGTTGATGAGTACTGCAGATATCACTGTTAAATCATTTGATCATTGGTTTTATTATGAAAACGTTGAGACTGGAAATACTGTTTTCAACCCGTAACTTTACATGGAGGCTGCCGCATACCTCAAACCCTCTTCGTAATATCTATCAAGCTATAGATCCTACATATCGACTGGACGTGGATTCTAAAAGTACAATATGCACTTCTCGCTTGAAATCTAATCAAAAAACGTTTTAATGGCCAAACTATCCTACAATTTAGGATTTTACAGAGAGGGTTATTTGTGAATAAACGACCATCTGTAACGTTAGCATTCAATGGGAGCACTAGAGGGCGAAAACTTTAAAACGTAATTATAGGACGTATTAAGCACTTGAACAAACGACATATTTGGTCGTAATAAGGGCCTGAACAATCGGCCCATTTGGTCGTATGAGTTGGAGGACTTGTTGAGTGATACAGTTAGTTTGTGTTAGTTTATTGGTTCAATAAAGCATATATCGAGCACATTCGTATGCATTGATGTTGAACTACAGGCTACGCCACTTTCGGGTCCGGGGGGGGCAGCAGGCAGCGAAGCAGCCCAGATATAACTCTTTCTTCATTGTTTTTTGTGTATTCAGTCAAGCGGGTCAAAATTAAAAAGCACTTCACATCTTATGAATCGGCCTAGTTTTACCTTACCAGTGCAGTGGTAAGGTAATCTGCAGAAAAGCACTGTATTAGGTCAGCCTTCATATATATAATATTCATTGTGTCCTTCCTACTGTATATGCATATATTCCTGTCTATTGCCTTAATTTGTATTTAATGCTATTATAAATGTATAGGACTTGTTTCCACACATTTCACAATTTGGGATGAATGAAGTATCTATCTATTATCCATCTATCTATATCTGTCTGTCAGTCTGTCGGTCTGCTGTCTGTCTGTCTGTCTGTCTGTCTGTCTGTCTGTCTGTCTGTAGGCAGGCAGGCAGGCAGGCAGGCAGGCAGGTGAAGAGATGTCGGCGAAAACACAACTTGCGAATGTTGTTTAAGTCAAATGTCAAACTTTTGCTAATTGCCATATGAAAACATCAGCTGCAATTCACGACATGAAGAAGGCAGTCTCTGCATAGCATAGGGCAGGCTAATGGAGATGCAGTTATTTCCAGTATTCTTTATCATTCATTCAAGTATTTCATGCCTTTTATCTGCTAATGTACAGGAGGAAGAGTGATACAGAGGTTTCTCAATACTCTAATTTCCCCTGCTCAACTCCTATCCTCGAGATTTAGTCCCGCCCACAGGAGATGCGAGCGGAGGACTGAGTAGGGGAACCGAGGAGAGAGGAGGGGAAGCAGCAGGCGTTTCGAGAAATGAGAACTCCTCTGAGCGGTCATTTTAAAGAGACGTCCATTAATGATGACAGGAGGCACAGAAGCCCTCTGTCTGATGGACAGATGTGTTCATGACGACTTATATATTTACTTTTAATTCATTCACAGTGCGGTATAATGAGACAATAACAGGCTACAGATGCGGACACACACACACACACACACACACACACACACACACACACACACACACACACACACACACACACACACACACACACACACACACACACATATAGTTATATATATATTTATATAAATATATACAATTTCAGAATCAAACAAATGAGAGCGCTCTCATAATAACGTAACAAAATCAGAGACTGGATATATCCCCCCCTCTCTCTGGTCGCTGAAACTGGGAATTGCAATTACGGGCCAAAAGTTGTATTTTGGCCCATATTGTTATGTACTTGTACAAGTATTAGAAGTAAGCTTAGGACACCAAACCAACTGAGACCAGTCTGTCCGTCGCATCTACGCACTGTACAACACACACACACACACACACACACACACACACACGCACACACACACACACACACACACACACACACACACACACACACACACACACACACACACACACACACACACACACACACACACACACACACACACACACACACACACACACACACACACACACACACACACACACACACACACACTGTACAACACACACACCTACACACTGACCACACACACCTACAGCTCCTACAGCAAAATCAGGCTACACAGCCGTTGTGTATTTTATTATGTGAAGCACTAAATGGTCTTAGAAAAAGATTGACTCTTTGTTTGTAGATATCTAAACTAAAGCAAATAAAGAGAGTAGGCCTGTTGTACTGAGTGATATATATTATACACACTGCTCTGGTTTCTGCACAGACCTCACAGCTGTTCTCACTGTAAACATTGCGTCGCGATGAAAGCAGTTAGTAAAATAATATCCAGGGGATGCATGCAGAGCTCTCATTGGCTGAGATAAGTCCGGCCGTGCGTCACGCCTCCATCGTTCCCGGAAATGCATGGACACATCAGTGTCTCCTCGGTTAGACAGTCCTCGATGCTCGGTCCTCGATGTGCATTTAGAGAAATGAGATGTACTTCAACATGGCGGGCTGAAATCCATTTCCGGGTCACTACCGGAGGACCGAGAAGTTGAGGAGTCGAGGAGGGGAAATTAGAGTATTGAGAAACCTCTATTGTCTGTCTAGTTGGCTTACATAACAGTTAAAGTTTACATCCTAAAAAACATGGAGCATTTTTCCCCTTTTATTCATTTTTATGTCAATTTGCACATTTCATGGTGATGCTCAGCCTCTCCCCTTAACTCCTAACAGTCATCATCATGTCAACCACAACACAGATAAATACTGATAGAATTGTGTGTGTAGTTGTTGATACATTGCTGACAGAGGGAACTACATTTGAATACAGATTTGAGAAATATCCGTTTTTTAGCATGTCATAACTGTGTTGATAATAATAATAAACAGGAATTATATTTGCAAAGTACTTTGTTTCCCCAAAAAATTGTTTCACTCCTGTCGGTGGGGGAGGAGGGGGCCCCATTTCACAATGTCGCTTGGGGCCCCAAGTTGGCCAGGGACGGCACTGCAAATATGCAACTGTGTGATGACTACAAATCATTATCTGCGTGTATGTCTTCATTTTGAACTGAGAATATTAATTAAGTTATTAAAATCAGTAGGAGATCATTAAAATACTGCACTCTCAAAGGTTTAAGAAATGGCTACTTCCTTTTGGGTTTACGGTGTTGCCCAAAAATACTTTCTTGTAGCCTCCACTTTACATAAACCAACCAAATTTCATACACGAAGCACAAATGCATTGAGCTGTATTCTAGGTGGCGATGTTTATCCATTTTAGCTCACTCAGGCACACAACTAATTATTTATAAGACCTTTTAGCACGTTTGAGTTTGTGCCAAGTTATTGAAAATGAAAGCAACAGGCCCTCAAAAATGCACAATTTCTCAAACTTTATATTTTTCTCCAGAGTGAGGGTGCTGATGCTATGGTACTGTGATTTAGAGGTGTTCACTGACCACTGGAGAGGTATGCTGCTGTCGTACCACCAGCATATTGCGCCAGATGCCACTGGAAAGTATTAATATACTGTTTGACTGTCTCAGCAGTAAAAGCCCCATGCAGCATATTTCCCCTTAGAAGTAGATCTTGTTTTAGTTTAAATTGAGAATTGTTGGCAATATAGGGCAGTAAGTAATGGACTGTATGATGTGAAGTTTCTCTCCTATTACAGTACATGGATGATGTTAGCCTAGCCACCAAAGCCAGTGTGAATAATTAATACCAAGATTTTAAGCCAACAAACTTTATGGTATACTTGTATTATTTTTGTAAATATAACTGTTGTCGTTCTACTGCAGCCTCAGACATACAGTATGCGGCTTTATGCTGCTATTGGTTCTTGGTAGGGGTCGAGCATATTGTCGGGGCCATAATCCAGCGCCAATGCTATGGAAACACAAAAAACTGGCCTGCATTCGGGCCCCGGCTCCGAACCAGACCAGAAACCCCGTTGGTGGAAAAGTGGTTTCTGTCTGTCAGTCTGGAAGGGGGGAAGATGCCACTGGCCACTTGACACTGCTGTTCTGGTTTGGCGTCACTGCTGGTATGACCCCATTGCATGATGGACTCTGTTGTAAGGGTTTTCAGTAAATCTGGTAATGAGAGAGGACTTGGAATCGAAGTGATACTTCACCCTTTTCATTTAAGATTACATACAAACAAAAGGGGGGGATCCCAAACAAAAGGTCACAAAACAAAAGTTGGTTTCAGAGGAAAACTAGATGTTTTTTTTGTTGTTATCAACAGGCTGTCACGTTGAGGTCAAAGAGAGAGCAGGGGGCAGGAGGTTATCAGCACACATTCCTGTCCAGGGCTGAGAAAGACCAGGAGAGGAGAAGTATTTCATCTCCTGATGCATTTGCTCTCATTAGTATCAACGAAAAAAAAAAAAGGCAAAAAAAAAAGATTATTTAAATGTAAAATGTAACAACTTGTCCTTTCTGGTAGGTGTGTGTGTAAATGGCAGGCAGGCCTGAACACCTACCACTGTTTGCCTTAGCTAATGCTGTGAACTCCATGACCTTGTATCCTCAACCTATACACACACACACACACACACACACACACACACACACACACACACACACACACACACACACACACACACACACACACACACACATACACACACACACACACACACACACACACACACACACACACACACACACACACACACACACACACACACACACATACACAAACACTCAGTCAACAGGGTCTGCATGTTGTGTTAGTCTGAGATAAACAAGGGGGGAACAGGACAACAGCCAAAGTGCACCAGCTATCCTAAACTGGTGCTGCAAAATAAAGGGCTCATCCATCACACAGTGTCTACAAACACCCACACCCACACACCCCCCCCCCCCCCCCCCCCCCCCCCCCCCCCCCCCCACACACACACACACACACACACACACACACACACACACACACACACACACACACACACACACACACACACACACACACACACACACACACACACACACACACACACACACACACACACACACACACAAACTCACACTACAAACTGGCAGAGGGCCAAACTATATTTAAAGAACAAACATGTTTGACATGAAATCAATCAGTAATTGGGTAATAATAACTATCTAAGTAATCTGTTGACCAAGAACCTAAGCAAGCAGAACCGAGGTCACACACACACACACACACACACACACACACACACACACACACACACACACACACACACACACACACACACACACACACACACACACACACACACACACACACACACACACACACACACACACACACACTGGGCTGGGCTGAATCTGGGTTTAGGCAGAAGAAAAAACAATTATGCGTTCAAGGTTAGGGTTAGGGTTTACTTTGACCGTTAAAACCTGAAGCCCTTGTCAAACAATTCATGCTTTCCTCTGATTATTGAACCAAAGCAGGCCCGGTTCCAGAACAAAACGACTCAGGGTGCATCTGAGATTAGAGAGGGTGCAGTGGTAAACGGCTATTTTTATAAGTGGGGAGTGGACCTAACACGTTCTAGTGGGGTCCTCACCTCCTCTAGGGGGGAAGATGTTTTTTTAAATATTGAAGTTAAAAGCATCAATCTGGTGCACTTTGAGATCAACATTAAGAGATCTATGGATCTATGTGCTCTTTGCTTGATTCATGCCTTCCCAATCCATTATCACGTACAAGAGCATGGCGCCAGTTGTTGTAGCCAGTTGTGGTGAAGGCATCTGACTTACTTGAACCGAAATGTCTACATGCATAGCAGAAGATGGCATCTTTTTCACATGAATATTCGCGCCAATCTCAGTTTTGAAACCATGAGCTGCAAAATGAGCGCCTTACCCCACTGTAGAGGCGAGTTGGGTACTTTTTTAAATATACCTGGGAAGGCTCTGTTTTGCCGAGGTCTTCTGGCACTTGCGGGCCGTTGAGGGGTGGCTGTGTTTGGGGCAACGAAGACGGCTGCGGCTGCTCCTCCTCCGTGGGTGAGGCGGGCATTTTCTGATGTCCATCATTGACTGCTGTGTAAGCACCTTGCAGACGACGAACGTGCAGCGGCACAGGTCACGCGCACCTGACATAATAACGTTACTTACCGTTTAAATTGACCAAATGAATGCAGCGGACAATGTTATTTAACCACAATTACAATTTATTTTATTTCAACTATATTCTTCTTCTTATTATCATTCTTATTATTCTTCTTATTATTATTATTATTATAATTATTACTACTATTATTATCATTATTATATATGTAATATCTTTCACTTTTAATTTTTACTACTATAAGATGATACAGCACCTGGTTGAAGTGTGGGGGCCTGGTGCCTTGTTCAAGGGCAGCTCGGCAGCGCCCGGGAAGCAAACTTGTACCTCCCAAAGTACTAGTTCACACTCTTAAATTGGTAAGTTTTGGAACTTGAACCGGCGACCCTTCCCAAGCCAAGTCCCTCGAGGCTGCTCTGCTGTTGCCCAGTCTCGTTGCAGTGTACTGATCTTCATGATGTTCTCTGGTGTCACATGCTCACAAAGAAATCAAGCATAACCAACTAAAACTGCAACTTTTCATTATGTGGTACAAGTTAATGAACAAACATAACACTGACAATTCTGCATCTCATATTTTACGTCCAATGCCAACAGTAGAAAGGAAAGTAGGTGGGGGTGATGGATGGTCATCAAACACGTCTGACTTTTAATGCAGTAGAATAAACTTCACAAAAAGCTTAACTGGAACTCAAACCGATCTGCAGGTTCTTTGCTTTTAGACAAACTTAAGTTACACAATAATAGGGCGTGTCCACTTTGAGTGACAGTTGGGTGCTGTCTCAGCTTGCTTGGCTTAATCACGTTTCTGTTGGTCTCTAGTCTGTTCTGTTGGTTTCTGGTCTGTTCTGTTTCCTGACGACATGACGGTGAAGTCATGACCACAGGTTACCATCGATCAGCAACAGTCTGACCACACATACACCTCAGTGACCCGCCTTTGGGAAATACATGCCATTATTGGACCTGAGGTTGCCAGGTGAGAAGACTTTATCCTCCTTTTATGACTCCATCGCAGCCATGACTGAGATGTTGCCCTGTCCCTGTTTCAACATTGTTGTTGGGTGAGTTCAATTGACACATGACTGGGGCCTTTTGTCAAATTGGAAGTATACTAGTCGTTGCCAGGTCAGTTTTAATGTCTGTAGTTTTTAAGGTCCCCTGTTTGTGACTCACCTATCAGCTCCTCCTTTTGTCTTCTTACCCTTTCAGCTCCGACATTAACGTCACCACTTTTGACGAACACTGCAGAGTTGACTTCCGTTTGTTTCCCACAAGCTGAGAGGTCATTGGTTAATCACCAGGTTCACAGTGGTCCATCCTCCTTTTATCGCTCCCTGTTAATAGTGACCGAGCTCTGTCGTCAGTTTGTTTCTCTTTTTACTGTTCTTACTGACTTACGTCACTAAAGTATGCTTCAAGGGCATTGGCAGGGTCACAGTCGTTGATCAGCCCGGTCTACTTGTTCTAAC
>NC_136906.1:33998505-34026005 GCF_949606895.1 Notothenia rossii | reverse complement strand
TCTAAATAAGGATCCTGTTTGTCTGATTGTATCGTAGTCGTCATAGATGAAACATTATTTGAAGGGGATAGAGTTGGAAGTGTACAGGAGGTTTGTAAATGATGTGCATTGCTGCTCTTTTTTACTGTGGTTGTCATGTGAATCAGTGTGGTGCATTTTGGATCAGTCTGATCATCCCAACGTGTTCCTCAGATTGGCTCTAAATGAATTTTGCTCCCTCACATTACTTTCATTCTTGGGCTTTATATGGGAATATTACAATGATGATATTTTTTATGATTTTCAAAAGGATAATCTCTTGCTTTAGCCTAGGGAAGCAATGAAAATAATTTGAGTTTGAGGTACAATGAAAATTGAAAGTTCTATAGAACTTTAAAAATCCATGTGAATGTTTAGTTATCACCACCCCCCTTGCAGAAAGACGAAGGTACGTTTTAACCGTTTAGTTTTTTCGTTCTAATTGAAAAAAAAAAAAGAAGCAGAAACGGGTCGTTTTTTTGTTTTTCAATTTTGCCCCAAACCGAAAAAACGGAAATTCAGCTCGTTTTTCTGTTCTTACTGTTAAAACAAGTATACCACTCAATGTTTCGTTTCCATAAGTGGGTGTGTCTCCAGCGCCTCCTTGCTTCTGATTGGCTAGTGTGCCCTATGCTTGCGCTGTACTCTTCAAAATAAAGGTTCTACGTCTTTGCCTTTAGACTGCGTTACAAATATACGTATATTATTATATTCATACATACAAGTACAGAAGACAGTCTGTCCGTATGTCTGTCTTTCTATGTATATGTCTGTCTCGATGTCTTTCTATCTCGATGTCTGTCTGTCTGTCTTTCTGTAACTATATTTTAGAGTTTAAAGCGTAGCCACTTTTACTCCACTACATGTATTTAAAACCTTTAGTAACTTTACAGATGTGGATGAATGATGTGAAATGTAATCAACACTTAATTCAGACTTTAGTTCCACCTGGAGTAAATTCACAAGCTACCCTGCAGCATACAAAGTCATTCAGACTAGCTGCACCTTTACCAGCTTTGAGAACACTTTCATGATCAATCATTATAAAACATATCATATCTATTATTCTGAAATGGACCAATCTGCACAATGAATACTTTTATTGTCGCTACTTTCACTATATTTTGATGAAAATACCTTTCTACTTTTACTTGAGGAACATTTTGAATGCAGGACTTTTACTGTAACAGAGTATTCCTACACTCTGGTACTTCTACTTTGACTCAAGTACAAGATCTGTGTGCTTCTACTTTTACTCTACAAGATCTGTGTGCTTCTACTTTCATTCAAGTAAAATATCTGAGTACTTTTACTTTTACTCAAGTACAAGACCTGAGTACTTCTACTTTCACTCAAGTACAAGACCTGAGTACTTCTACTTTCACTCAAGTACAAGATCTGAGTACTTCTACTTTTACTCAAGTACAAGATCTGAGTACTTCTACTTTTACTCAAGTGCAAGATCTGAGTACTTCGACAACCTCTGATTAATGGTTGATTTCCAAATGTTCTGTTGGTGCGTGGATGATAAAATAATAGTGTTTGATTGTATTGCCTTACGTATGCAGCTATTTGCCTGTGTTTAGAAACATAATTAAACATACCATGGACACGCATTCAAACAATTTCCCATTTATTAAACATTGCAGATGAACAATTAACAAGTCATACAGCTAAAGAAAACTACAACAATAATTTTCTGTATGATGATATCATGGAACCTGGAATTTGAACACACACCACTTAACAATAAACAATAAACTTAACAATAAACTTAACAATAAACGACTGAACTGCTGTCCACTTTAGGGTAGGGCCCTTAAAGCATCCAGTGCTGCAGACAGTCCAGCATCCTGGGTATACACTGGCTCCTGATCCCTGCACTTAAGGCATTGGGGAGATGTTATCCTCCACTCCTCCACACAGAGCCTGCATCCCACGATGCTTCGGCAGCAGGAGGAAAACATGGGTCCAGTCATTGTGTCTTTAAAAATAAAAAAGACAGGTTTTTAAAGATATGCTGATAGTTACTGATTGATGTCATGGACTGTATTTCTGAAGCATGTACTCAAACTGAGAAAGATACTGTTCAGAAATAGATTTGAAAAGATTAACTTAGAATAATATGAAAATCCGGCACCTATACGTTTTATTTTTTAAATACTGTTTGTTACACTGAGCATTATTCAAAGAGAAGATGAAAAAAAACCCTCTGCAGATCAAACAGCTAAATGCCTGTTTGACTTCTGGCCTTGGTACTACCAAGTCCTGGCTGGCTGCCACTATGTCAGACATCTTCCTGGTGACTTCTTCCAGGCCTTGGGATGCATCCAGCAGTTCCTCCACCTTGTTGCTCAGTGTGTGGACTTCAGATAGCTCATTTCTGTTTTTGTCACATTTTGAAAATAGTTTAAGTATTAGCAGTCATTTAAGATTTGTTCTTCATTTTATTAGAGATTAAAGAAAGTTATGTATTCCATGGCAAATTAGATGATGCTAAATAAACAAGAGCATGTGGAAACATTTAATTTCTTGAAATTACATTTAAAGGATATTGTTTATAAATGCTGATTGTAGAACGGATGTTGACTGTGACTCTTCATACCATGTGCTGACCCACAGAGTACTGAGGTGTGCTACAGTGAAGCCCATGCTTATGCATGTCTGCCCCAGATGGCAAACGTATATAGCCCTTGACCTGCAAAAATGCTAAATGGCCAGAAAACAGCCTTTTTCAAATAATGAGAGGGTTTGCCAGTCTGTTTTTAGCGAGTAAAATAAAGTGAAATGCTGCATATCGTGACCCTTCAGTTTGAGTGCTAGCCCTTCTTTACACATTACATTATTTCCCCTATTGATATACCAGTTCAAACCATTTCCAGACAAAATCAGTTTTGTTATCCAACCACACCTGCTTCTTGAGCCTCTTCAACGCCATTGCCTGAAAGCAGAGCTCTCAACAGCATGGATCTTTCTTGCATTCGGCTTCCAGTACAAAGACCCTTTATGAGAGAAATAAAGAGTAAAGACACATGAAAATAAAATGTTAAAAGGGGCACATTGTTGTACTGATAGCACTTTCAGACCCTTATCTTTTGCACAAATGAAAATGAAATATAGAATAATTATATTTACCAATTGTCCCTTCAGACTCAACGATTTCATTCCCAACGGTGTCTGTAAGGATGTACTCCTCACTTTCTCCCATGGCCACATTCACTTTTCCTGTGATCAGTGGAACGCTTGCCTCTGATTCAACAAATCTGATCATGACCACCCTTGTGGAAACAATCTTTCCATCCATTATTTCTGACACATGTATTGACCTGTAATGCAAAAAGAACAGTGACACACATTTAGTTAGCAACATTGACTAAAACGTAACATTCTAAATCAGGGGTGGGGAACCTCCGGCATCCGGGCCGTATACGGCCCGCGAGACCATTTGGTACGGCCCTCGAGGTAATTTATAAACACACGCAGAAAAGAAAAAAATTAAAGAAATCTAGACCGCAAAAAAAATTAAACAAGCAAGTGCCTGTTTTTCCTGGCCAAGGTCAGGGTCCTTGAACACAACACGAGCCTAACGTGTCATCACGTGGTATATGTCTCGTCTGACAGGGGTGCAGTTCTGACGGAGAGCACCAGAACACGGCTCCAACACTTCACAAATTGCAGTAGGCTTACCCATAAGAGCCGTACACATGCCGCAGTTTTTGCGTGGCTCGGTGGCTGTGTCTTTAGTTGAAAGCCCAGTGGCGATCTGTTCATCTGTCATACTGATCATACAGTCAATAACTTTCTTGTTATTAGCATCTGGTTAGCTAGTTATGCTAACGAATATAAGAAGCTTTTTCTCCAACCAGTGAGTTAAATGCACATCTTTGTATGGTCATTATAGTTATAACAAAATAAGAGAATAAAGTAAACAGGTATACAATACTATATGACAATAAAAAAAAGCTGTTATTAATAAACAAGAAAATACAGTTTGAAAGGAGAGTGATTTGTAAAATATCCATAAAGAAAAAGAAATATGCTTACAGTTCTGTTTCATATGGGTGTTGAGAGATGTATCCATAGATCTCTTCATGTTGCTCTCAAAGTGCAGCAGATTGATGCTTTTAACTTCAACATTAAAAAAAAAAATGTTCCCGGGGGAGGATGGACCCCCCCTAGAGGAGGTTTGGTCCCCCCCCCCCCCACTTAAATCATGTTCACATGGATAGGATACCAAGTACATTTGCACACATCTTGTGTCCATATCTTTCTGTTTTGGTGGTCATGCCACAACCGTGGTGAGATATCTGGATTCAGAGGTTGCTGTTTCTTTGCACAGCATGAAAGAAAGGCGAAATGAATGGGCTGTGATTTTAGTACTTTTTAGCAGAGGTCAATAATTTGTACGGCCCTCGGAGGATGTTGAAAAAATTGAAATGGCCCTTGAGAGGAAAAAGGTTCCCCACCCCTGTTCTAAAGCATGCCAACGTATGAAATGGGCATCTAATTACCTTTGAAATGACCGAGGGGTGCTAATTGATCTAGTCAACTGACTCATGTTTGCAGTAGACATTGGCTGACTATGACGAAAAGCAAACGGCCGTGACTCAGCTGGCTCTGTCTGGATCCTTTGAGTCTCCCCAGGTTTTTCCCCATGAACCTCATAATGACCGTGATCAGAGAGGTCCAGAGAGCAGAAACACCCACTATCCAATGGAAAAAACGCAACGTTGGCGGCATCTGTGATGAAAAGGCTACCTGCCTGCGTTGACCTAAAAGAAAATAACATGTTATATATATTTCACAATTTCCTTTTAAACAATCACTACATTGTTCTTTGTCTTTCCATGTGTGTCCTTGCATAATTTCTTTCTTTGTGTCGTTTCTTCAATGGTGGTAGTGGTTTATTAATTGTATTAAAAAAACATGCAGTTAGTAGTTAATCCTCAAGATTATTTGTATGCCTATATCAGACCTCAGTATCAATCTAAATGTCACTGATATAGTTTATAAATAAATGTCTTGCTGGACTGTACGACTAAATTGCAGTAGGGCCTGACTCATTTCGTGGCATCTGCAGGCAGTGGCAAGTACTTCCGGCATCTGCCACAGATGCCACTACTCCGCGGCCTCTGTGGCAAGTACTTCCGGCATATGCCACAGATGCTACAACTTGCCGAGGCATCTGCCGCTGCTCAACGGGAGTTGCCACAAGATGCCAGAGTAAGAGAGGGTTTACTGTAGCTGCCACTCGCCTTCCGTGGCAAATGCTGCTATTTAAACCCGTATTTATCGTGTAAAATGTCGCTGTTTAAGCATGACTTTATCGAACTGATCTGTACACAGGACTGATGTGCGATCTCTATTTTTCAAAAAGATTATACATTATCATTTCTATTCAATTTTACTTGGAGCATGGTTTGCTACAATAAACAAACGTGCTATATTTATGATGAAATATTGGCGAGTGAGGGTTGCAACGCCCTTGGCAATTGTCGCTTCTTGAGTGGAGTTTCCACTGCTTGCTACGATAAACCAGGTGTATAATGACTAGTAAAGACAAATAATTAACAATGAAATATCTGTATTGACACAGCAATGTGTAAACTGGTGTTATTAGACTTGGCTACAGACTTAGTGCAGCTGTAACTGATTGCAGTTGCCACTGCTAGTGAGATGCTAAGGTTTACTTGATAAATTAGACAAAGGACAGTTATATTTGGCCCATGCCTTCAGCAGCAGCCCATTCACTTTGATTTTATCCCATTATGAAATGTCATCATTTCGACAATAAAGAAATGCTACATAAACGTTATCTTGCACGTTTTATCGAACCATCTCCGTTTCTAACTTTCAATATCATTTTAAAAAGAGATCTCTCTCTCATCTGCGTGCGGGGGCGGGGCCTCACAGATATGCTGCTGTGCTGTGCACACAGTTCTGCCGGTAATGAATATTACATTTTGTGAGGGAACTTTTCCACCAATAATTCCAATAAGTATTCCAAAATGTATTCACTTCAGGTTTACGAAAGTAACTGTAATCAGATTAGTTGTTTTTCAAATGTAACGCCAGCTGAGTACAGTTAGGCTACTGTACTTGATTTTTGTATTCTGATTACGTAACGCCGTTACATGTATTCCGTTACAACCCAACCCTGTGTAAAGATTATCAGTCCTGTGTACAGATCAGTTCGATAAAGTCATGCCTAAACAGCGACATTTTACACGATAAATACGGGTTTAAATAGCATCATTTGCCACGGAAGGCGAGTGGCAGCTACAGTAAAACTTCTCTTACTCTGGCATCTTGTAGCAACTCCCGTTGAGCAGCGGCAGATGCCTCGGCAAGTTGTGGCATCTGTTGCATTTGCCGGTCTCGGTACCAGATGTGTTCGGGGTACCATATGTGTTCGGGGTCCGTCTCTTACCAGTGACGTCACGACGTCACGACGTAATGACGTCACGCATTGTGATTGGCTGTAAGGTAATTTACCCACGCTGTCTAGAGTATAGAGGTTTTTTTTGATCATTACATTACATTGTATTTAGCTGACGCTTAAGTGCATTCGACCCACAAGATAAAAACTTGAAGAAATACAATAAAACTTGAAGAAAAACAAAGACGAATGAGGAGAAGAACAACAAGAGAAATCGAAGGTAAGAAGTATAAAACGTAATATGGTAGGTAATATGTAATATGTTCAGTGCCGTTGGTACGTTAGTTCAAACAGTAACAACGGACTATTTTTCTTAGCGTATGCATGTCAATTTAAATCAATACATACAACTATTTCACATGTACAATATTTTCTTAGCCCTAATACTTAATACTACTTATTTCGTTTTGATTGTTATATTTGATTATATTATATATTATCAATAAATTATATATTATATATCAATATGATATACTTTTCTATATAATAGATTATCAAAAAAAGTATTTATTAAGTAAGGGATAATGTGCAGCAATCACAATCAAGTCCACAATCGAATCCATAAAGACAAAGTAAATCTGTTTACAGTTGTTTCATATGTATGTTGAGAGGTATCCATATATCTCTTCATTTTGCTCTCAAAGTGCACCAGATTGATGCATTTAACTTCAATATTTAAAAAAAATCACTCCAAAGGGAGTGCTTGTTCTTCCTTCTGTCTGTCTGAATCTGTGTATTCTCATGTTCCGATTAACCCAGCCAAATTTTTCTTCTTTTGTGTCTTGATGTGATCTTGAGTCGAGGCTGATCCTCTTGCTGTGGTCCCGCATCCTGGATCCTCTATCCTGAGTTCTGGATTAAGTCGTGGACTTCGGGTCGTGGCTGAACCTGTCTCTGCGGTCCTGCCTGGGTCTCGTCGTGCTGCCTCCCTGAAGGCTCCCACAGGATTGTTGACATCTTCGTGGATTCATCCTATTATTATAGACACATGCATTTCCTAACATTCGGTCTACCTATGTTGCAAATGTATTATCTCCTCGATTTACACACGGCATCTATTGCACGTCTGTCCGTCCTGGGAGAGGGATCCCTCTTCTGTTGCTCTCCCCGAGGTTTCTCCCATTTTTCCCTTTAAACTGTGGGTTTTCTCTTGAAGTTTTTCCTTGTACGATGTGAGGGTCTAAGGACAAAGGGTGTCGTTTTCTTCTCATACTGATATTCTGAACAAACTGCTGTTGTATTAGCTGTAAAATGTCTTTACTGTAGGGTATTTTTATTATTTGTACAGCACTTTGGCTCGACCAAAAATCGTTTATAAATGTGCTATATAAATAACACTTGATTTGATTGATTTGATTTGAAAGGGTGTGCGCCAAGGTTCCATATTAGGACCAATCATTTCACCATATATGTAAATAATCTCGAATAATCTTTCAAATGCTGCTTTCCATTTCTATGCAGATGATACTGTTATTTATTGTTCATCCTCTTCTATAGAGCAAGTCTTGATTTCCTCCAGTCTGCCTTTGATGTTATTCCATCCCATTTATCTCAACTCAAGTTAGTATTAAATGCAGACAACTCCAAACTCATGATATTCTCAAATCGCAAAAAGTTAACTTATTTTCTCCCCAACATTTGTACTGTTCAAGGGACTGACATTGACATTGAAAGGGTCACTACACATATCTAGGTTTTATTGATCAGAACTTATCTTTCAAGTCACACACTGAAAATGTTGTTTTAAAATTAGGTTTCTCCTTTCAGACAAGGAAACATTTGATCTCTGCAACGTTTTTACCAGTATTGGATTCTGGTGATCTGCTTTACATGAATGCCTCTGACCAGTGCCTAAAGAGTTTGGAAACTGTGTACCATTGTGCATTATGTTTTATTACATATATATATATATATATTGTGAGTTTGGAATAAATATGCACTTCATGAAAATTATTAGTTGGTTACTGTTAGTAAAAAAACAGTAAGGTTAATACTGGATGTTTGTTACACTTGGATATGTTTTTTGTAACACTTGTAACATAATTATTCTCCAGTTTATGCATTTGAGTGACTTGCAGTTAATGCTCGACATTCAATTCAAAACCTTTATTTATCCAGGTAAAATCCCATTGAGATCAATAATCTATTTTTCAAGGGAGACCTGCAGCAGTAGGTTCCACATGAAGACATAAAAACATAAACAACAGAACAACAAAAGGACATCATACAGCAAAAAATACAGGGATTACAATTTACATATCTATCCACATGTACAGGTATCAACAGCATCTGACTGTGGAGCATCCAACCGAGCTTTAAAAACATGTAGTGGTACCAGCTTGGTAATTTTACATTCTTTTTGCAGACTGTTCCAAGTTAGTGGAGCTGCACATCTAAAAGCTTTCTTCCCTAAGACAGTCCTAGCACTTGGCACATTTAATAAAACCACAGCATGAGATCTCAGGCAATAAGTACTTTCAATTTGCCGAGAGATCAGGGAGCAGATATAAGATGGTACTTTATCCAACATGGCTTTTCTAAATGAAAATGTACCAGTGACTGAGCCTCAGTACAGTAAGTGATGGCAAAACCGCCTTGGTTTACAGTGTACAGTGATGCGTAAGCAGGCGCGCCGGATTCATTTTAGAATTGGGGGGGCCAAAAAAAGTGCGTGTGTATGGCCCAATCCCAAACTACGCCCTAGACACTCCCCCTCCGTGACGGAGTGAACTCCGTGGAGTGACACATGAGGCTCCCTCCTGTCAGATGGAGGGAGTAAATACAGCGGCAAGCTTTGGGACAAACTCCCCTCTCTCCGGCAGAAACAGGAAATGCCGTAACGGCTACAACGGTTTCAAATCAGCATCTCTTTGACAAAAAATGTAAATGAATAACTCAAATAAAACTCCAAACATCTTTAATTGTGTTACTTTTTTGTAAAGCTCTTAGTTTTAAACCTGATGTTTATAAGCTTCTTAGTGTTTGCAACAGTCTGTAAATATACACAATTTTATAATAAAATGCACACATTCACCTTTTTCTAGACTAAACACAGGTATGATCCGAAGTAAAAAAAAGATGAGGTTATCATGAGGTTGTTAACATCGCAATTTATCACTATCGTTTAGTGGTTTTGCAAAGAATTAACCACTCTGTTTTTGTACCATTCTGCGTTGAAGTACCTTCTCTTTGCCCAAATAATCTACTAGCGGTCTCCTTTTTTCTGATAGTTAGCTGTACAGCTTTAACCGCCTCAATGTCCCGACAGCAAACCTCCATGCAGTTGGAACCAGCCTGTTTCGGTTCAACAACGGCGGCGGTGGGGTCGGCGGCGGTTTTGACAGTTTCTGCGGCCGCAGACTAGAGCTGCTGCTTTTGGGTTCATCTGGCTTCGCTGTTTGAAGAAGGTCCAGCCTCCGGAGATGTGGTAGTCAGGGATGTGACCTTCCAGTTGTTAAATTTAAGTTTAGATTGACCGTATTTAGTTTTCTTCTGCGCTGGTTCTTCTGACATGTTTGCAAGTGTATATATTCTTTATATCTCTAGGTTAACGGCTGACACACACAGCAGAACAACGTAACAAATAAAGTAAACAACGTAACAAATAAACAAATCTAAGCTTTTTTATTGGTTGTAATTAACATGGATACATTTGAATGGTGTGACAATGTCCTATTTGATTGGGTTAAAATGTACATATTCTTCCTGTTATGTCTGCCTGCTTTATTTTACCTAATGCAAAGTGACCTGCTCCATCCAAATCGTTCGCATTGACCCGAAGACACATTTTGATTCCTAGCTTTCTAATGAGATCAGGATTGTTTTTGTACTCCAAATATTAAGCAAAATGTGTCACATTATATAATGACTGTTACAGAGTCATCGTTTTGAGAAAAAGGCCTTTAAAGTGTTTCTCTTCTCTGGAATCCATCGATCTGATTGATTATTAGCGGAGCAAATGATCAAAAATACTACGGAGGGAAGATATTTTCGTTTGGATTACTGCACTCACGGGAAACACCGGCTGTTGTTATGCCTGTTGTGACGTTAAATTACTCAGTTCTCCGCTTGTAATTATGCCATTACAAACTTCAAACCTGTATTTATCATCTGCATTTGCCGAAACAAGTTTAATATTCTGAAAGCCAAGACTTTGTTTATTTGAAATCAGATGAAAACGAACTGTAACGGACCCTGCCGTGTTATCTATGATTACTATGCCTTACATTCATAATTTCAGCGGGAGGGAGGGGGAGCGGCGCTGCGGAAGAGCAGAGTGGCCAGTGAGAGGCGAGCTGTGGTCTTCCCTTTACAAGCTTAAAAAATGCGTGTAGCTACTGAGATTGAATATATATAACAATACAAAATAACAAAATATACACAGCTAGATCAGATCGCGTTTTAGATGCGACTTTAGAGTAGAGGGGAATTATTGAAACGGGATTTGTACAGTGTTCCGCGCCGCGTGTATATACGTGTGTGTTTGTGTATTTTTGCGTTTGTGTGTATTGTGTTTGTTTCCCGGGAAAAAGACTCACAAGAAACACCGGCTGTTGTTATGCCTGCAGTGACGTTAAATTACTCCGTTCTCCGCTTGTAATTATGCCGTTACAAGCTTCAAAGTTGTAGGCCTATTTATCATCTGAATTTGCCAAAACAAGTTTAATGTACTGAAAGCCAAGACTTTGCTTATTTGAAATCAGATAAAAACAAACTGTAACGGACCCTGCCGTGTTATCTATGATTACTATACACCTTACATTCATAATTTCAGCGGGAGGGAGGGGGAGCGGCGCTGAGGAACAGCAGAGTGGCGAGTGAGAGCTGTCATCTTCCCTTTACAAGCTTCAAACATGCCTGAAGCTAGTGAGAATGAATATAACAATCAAAAATAACAAAATGTACACAGCTAGATCAGATCGCGTTTTAGATGCGACTTTAGAGTAGAGGGGAATTATTGAAACGGGATTTGTACAGTTTTCCGCGGCATCTGCTGCTGCGAAAATGTGGGGCAGGGCTGAAAAGTGGGGGGGCCAATGGCCCCCTGGCCCCCCTGCTTCCGGCGCCCTTGTGCGTAAGTGCTTTACAGTTTGTCACAAATCTCAGTCCACTGTGATAGTAAAACCTTATTGTGGTGTAATTATATATCCAAAGCAGTCAGAAGTCAGAAAATCTTTAGTGATGTTTAACCACTCATAAGACAGCCCATCAAAATGAACACATTGGGACCTTTCAGAGAGGAAGTTCATCTTCTACATATAATAACGGACAAAGTAAAGAATGAAGTGTAGGCTATGTTTAAATGTTCGGAATTTGACCGTGTATGATGGTCCTCTTGAGTTGCCGTACAGCCAATGGCGTACAGCCATTGCTCCGTTTTCATGTTTTTTTAAACATGTTTTTCACAAACATTTTCACACGCTAGGAGCATAGGAATAATTCAATTCGGTTCGTCATGATCTGTAGATGTGATTTGCCCCCGAGCACCCCTGGGTAAATTACCGTACAGCCAATCACAATGCGTACAATGCGTGACGTCATTGGTAAGAGACGGCCCCCGAACACATATGGTACCCCGAACACATCTGGTACTGACACCGGAAGTACTTACCACAGATACCACAGAGTAGTGGCCTCTGTGGCAGTTGCCGGAAGTACTTGCCACTGCCTGCAGATGCCACGAAATGCGCTTGCTGTCTCTCCTAAATTGTCTCAGGGCTGTCACCAAGTAAATGCTGTTTTTAAGTTATTGAAGTTTCTTCTTGCTTCACTTCTGAAAAGTTCAATTATAGTTATGCAGTTATTTGTGCAAAACAGTTCATATAAAATAATTATCATTGAATCTTTTCACATCTTTTCATGCCATGTCTATTTTGTGCACCAAATTAAGGATAAAATCCGATAACATCCTAATAATATCCTTCCCCATTTACAATGTGATATCTAAATATTGTTTTGTTTTTAAATTGAATGATTAACTGACTCTCGTCCAGATTACTCGTAGCTTTATTGCTATTGAAACAAGGTTAGCTTGTTACACGTTAACACACCATGTGCCTGTTCAATCAATAATTAATCACGGATCTCTTAAAAATACCTGAAAAATGCGGCTGATTCTGTCGACGCGCATGTCCTCTATTTTAAGAGTAACCCGCTGCCTTCCTCTGAAAGGAAAGTATGACTCCATCTCCGTGTTTATTGTTAACAATATATTGCTATCGCCGTGTCGGACAAGTCGTTGTTGGCGGTAATGTGTGCATTACACAGGGTGCATTTACGGCATTGTGCCGTAAATGTACCATCAATTTACACCAGGACTGCTGTGCGCATGACAGGAAAGTTTGATCGCGGGAAATATAGTCACCCTCCTTATTAATAATAATGGAGTCCAGTTTGTTGGCCTACAGAGAAGTTATACAAAGTATGATAAAAGATGGTTATACTGATCAAAATATATCCGATCATCTCCAGTATGAATGTGGCTTAACAAAAGGGTTCTCCCAAACAAACATCCGTCGCTTTTGTACCCAAAATGGTATAGGCAGAGAGCGAGTGCACGATTCCCAACTGGAAGTAGAGGTTGCTAAAGCAGCTGTTGAGGTGAGGTAGGCCTATGGCTTAATTCAGTGATGTAAAGTAATTACGTAGATTTACTCAAGTATTGTACTTATTACTTCATAGTAATAGAGTGGTGTAGTGACGCGTCCTAAAACCCGGAAGTAAGTTCCTTCTGGTTCCCTCGACAAAAAAGCTATGCAATAACTACACACGTTTTTATCCATCTCTTCACTAATGCTGCTTGATATGCTACATCCTACTGTGAATGCTAAAAACAATGCAACTCCCGGTTCCGGAAGCTACTACCCCCGATATTTGTCCGTGGGGGAACAATACATCAGTGGACTAAAGTCCTGGTTTAATTTGTATCTTGATTATTCTCACAATACAAACAAATGTAACGAGCCCTGAATTATGGGTTTTCTTTGAGACGTAGGAGCTGAGTTGAGGCTTAACAATGATGTGACAGAAATACTCACTAATAACTTTGTACATAATTGTGTAAATAATAATGAGATAACTATTCTGTTTTTTTTTGGTTTCAATTAGAACTAAAAAACAAACGGTTAAAACGTACCGTGGTCCTATTTAGTTTTAGTTTTGTGTTTACAAATTCAGACTGGACGAAAAATGGAAGAAAAATTATGACTGGTTACCTGGCCTCAAAAGGAATCCGAGCATCAAGGGGCGTGTTGGTCGTGTCCTCAGAGAAACTAACCAGCCATATCATGCAGATCGGTATTGTGTAGGTATTATTAAAAAACATCTAGATTTTCCTGTATTGTACATTGCTGTGAACATATTGTGAGAACAATAACATTGTGTTTAATTCCTCAGAGATTAAGGAATTTAAATCCAGTGCCATACAGTGCAGAGTACATGGGTCACAAATTGCACATTGACCAAAACGAGAAACTGGTGATGTATGGGGTGACCCACGTCCTTGCCGTGGACGGATTCTCCAGCAACATTGTAAGCCACTCCACCATGCCAGTGAAAAACAACCTGACCATATATCAAGAGGTTTACCAGTAAGTTTCAGTGCCCTGTTTCTGTTATAATAATATAATAATAACCTAATAAAAAGGTTGCAAACAGCAGACAGTAAATAATTTAGTAAATGTTTAGCTAAATAAAAACACAATGGCTAAATGTAGCTTTATTTTAACAGTTTTATTTGGGAAAAATATTGTAAATCGAAAACTACTGACAGGTAACCACTGTATATTGTACGTTACTTGGTAATTGATTGATGAGATCAACATTTTAACTGCGTACAAAATTTGATTTAGCAATGCTTAGGTTGTAACAGCAAACATGAAATTCTGTTACATGTCATAAGACTTTTGTATTGCTGTTTTGCTGTCCTACGATATGGAATGTGGGACCAAATCCGAGTAGACCATGGAAAATAATTCTACTTGACTCTTTTCGTGCAGGAGAAATTGGCAGACTACCAGAATAACACAGGCAGACAGCCATACATGCAAACAAAGTCAACACAGGCAAGTTGTTTTTTTATCTTAATTGCAATCAACGTGTTCATTCATTACATTACATGTCACTTGTTAGACGCTTTTATCCAAAGCGACTTACATACTCAATACTGTGGACAATCCCCACATAGCCATTTTTGTCTTTTATTCCTCACTTTATCTGTTGTAATCATGTAAATTACTCTGTGGCGAGACAAATAAAATATTTCTGATCTCATTCCATTATTCACCCAACTGCTAGCTGATAAAGCTGTCAATAGACCCATGGCGTTCACTAAACTTCTCTAGGGGACTGCTAGCTTTTTCCTATGACATAGGAGAGATACACAGTACTTTTGAACTGGATACAACAGGAAATGGATAAAATACAAAGCCGGAAATTGGGAGAGAAATTGGGAAATTAAAAATGGGAAATTACAATGTGCTCTCTACATTTGACTCTTCTCATTTTTGTTTACTTTAAATTACAGAATCATATTATAGAAAAGATGTGGCCAGAGGTAAACAACAGGGTAAACTACCCTCTGAAAGGCGCACTCAACCACCTTGTTGACCAGGAGGAACTAAACCTCGAAGACAACATCACACGATATTGTGTGTCCACTCTTACCTGTCAGGTAGCCAAAATTGGACTTGACCGGATGGTGCAGTCCTGGAATGCACACAGAATCCATGGTTTTTATAGCAGTTTTCAGAATGTTACTTAAGCCCCATAACAAATGACCTTCTTTATGCATTTTTATAAGTTGTACTTATATCCTACATTTGTTTCTCTCTGTATCCCCTTTTTTACACTAGGTTGATGGAAATGTTTAAATGTGGCAAATATTACAATATTTCAATAATTGTCTGAGTAAAGACATATCTACTATCTAGTTTATAGATTGCTCTTATTGCATGAAACATATATATCTGGTAAGTACATAAACAGTCAAATTAAAAACGTACCTTTTAAAGTTTGTAAGAAGTGTACTAATAGCACAGGCTATGATTATACGCTGTGTGAGGTTCATTTTTATGCATGATATGTAACATTACACTGACAATGGCCACTTATTTGTGTTTTTTTTTAAGGTAAGGGTATCCCAGATCAACTTGCTCATGGTGGGTGCCCAAAGAGACTGCCTGCAGATCTTTTGCCTGAAGCTACAGATGCTGCAGACTGCTATCATCAGGAAGTGGGGTCCTCTCTGACACGAGTGTCGCTGTTTGGGAGAAACCCATTTGCCACTGTGGAGCACCAGACAGCAGCTGAACAAGAATTTGCAAGGAACTATGGGGACATTGCTTGTTTGTGAAACAAGCAGGACCCAAATGCAGATATAAACTGAAACTTCCTTTATTTCAAGGCTATGATATATATGTACAATGACAAAACAGAACACTCACCGCAGAACTAGTCAGGGAACAAGACGAACCGACCAAGACAGACAGAAAACCCAGAACTTAAATACACACAAGACCAATCACACAACAAGACACAGGTGAGGAGGGAGGAGAAAACACAGGGGCCCAGGTGAACATAATCAGACAATTAGACACACCGGGGAAACTAATGACAAGAGGAAAACACAGGGAAAAGGACCAGACAATAACCCAAAGGAAAACATGACATGGAAAACAGCAAAAACACCCAAACCTACAAAACTATAAACGTGACATAACATGAGAATCGTGACATAACCCCCCCCTCAAGGGACGGATTCCAGACGTCCCAAAAAAACAAAAATCCAGCAGGGTGGGTGGAGGGGGTCTGGAGGATGGGTCTCGGGCGGACGGCCCGGGGGCAAGGCAGAGTTCAAAAAAGGGGAATTCGGGCGGACGGCCCGGGGGCAAGGCAGAGTTAAAAAAAGGGGAATTCGGGCGGACGGCCCGGGGGCAAGGCAGAGTTCAAAAAGGGGAATTCGGGCGGACAGCCCGGGGGCAAGGCAGAGTCCATGGAGGGAATCTCGGGTGGACGGCCAGGGGGCAAGGCACAGTCCTAGGAGGGGTGAAGACCCGACAGCTCCGGAGGCCGGTCAGGAGCCGGTGTCGGCAAGATCCCCCATGGAAGAGGACACAGGAACGGCAGGATCCCCGGCAGGAGAGCAGTCGGCGGAATCCCCAACGCGACAGGACATGGAGTTGGCAGGACCCCCGGCAGAAGGGCAGTCTGCGGGACCTCCAACGGCTCAGGACATGGGGTTGGCAGGACCCCCGGCAGAAGAGTAGTCTGCGGGATCTCCAACGGCACACGACATGGGGTTGGCAGGACCCCCGGCAGAAGAGTAGTCTGCGGGACCTCCAACGGGACCAGACATGGAGTTGGCAGGACCCCCGGCAGAAGAGTAGTCTGCGGGACCTCCAACGGCACAGGACATGGGGTTGGCAGGACCCTCGGCAGAAGAGCAGTCTGCGGGACCTCCAACGGGACAAGACATGGAGTTGGCAGGACCCCCGGCAGAAAGGCAGTCTGCGGGACTTCCAACGACACTTGAGTGGGTTGGTTCGCCAACAGAACACGGGGAGCTGGCGTCGGACGGACAGCCAACCGGAGACGAGGTGCTGGAGTCGGCCGGTACGCCGACAGGACTCGGGGAGCTGGCATCGGACGGACAGCCATCAGGACACGGGGAGCTGGCGTCGGACAGACAGCCAACCGGAGACGAGGTGCTGGAGTCGGCCGGTACGCCGACAGGACTCGAGGAGCTGGCGTCGGCCGATGAGTCAGCAGGTGACGAGGAGCCGGAGTCGGGACCATGGTTACTGGAGCCGGCACTGAAGCCGGGACCATGGCTGTAAGGTCCGGTTCTGGAGCCGGAAACATGGCTGTAAGGTCCGGTTCTGCGGCCGGAAACATGGCTGTAAGGTCCGGTTCTGGAGCCGGAAACATGGCTGTAAGTTCCGGTTCTGGAGCCGGAAACATGGCTGTAAGGTCCGGTTCTGGAGCCGGAAACATGGCTGTAAGGTACGGTTCTGAGGCCGGAACCATGGCTTTTGGGGCTTGAGCTGCTAGCTTGGCCTTGCGACTCCTCCTCTTAGCAGCCGCCTGAATACTCCGTGGACCTCCATAAGCCAGACGAGTTCCAGAATATGACTACTGGACAGGAGCAGGAACTGGGGCAGAAGCACGGGTTGACTTCAGACGGAACCCACCAAAGCGTATGGTGCCAGGTTGGGAATTGGGAGACATGGAGCTAGCATGCCTGGGGCTAGCAGGCCGGGAATCACACACTGAGAGGAAGTCCAAAATCCAGCCAGGTAAGAATTTAACTAAACCTGGTTTCTCCATTGCCCTCTGGTGTGCCTCAGCCCGAACAGCCTCTCGCTGCTGACCCCTGGACGGTCCCAACCATCGACTAGAGCAGACAGCCAAAGCAACGGTTAACTCCAATATCTCCTGCTCGAAAGGATCTGCTGGGCCCATATTTCAGGTCGTTCGTACTGTCACGGTTTGTGAAACAAGCAGTGGCGTTTTCTCCTGGAGGCCAAGGGAAGCCAGGCTTCCCCTGTTTTTTCGGATTGTAGTTATAATTTTAATAAATAAATAAAAACACTTTGTTTAGTTTCGGAAATTCTTTGTTGTGTGTTGCTGCCGGCCCGTCTCTCCCCCATTCTCATTGAGTATTTTACAAAGAGTGAAACAGCGCCCCTCTAGATGTTATGGTGAAACAGTATATTGCACTCTCTGTTGCGAGAGGAGGCCAGCCGAAATGTGCTTCCCTTGGTGAAAAAAAATGGAGGGATTGACCAATCAGGTGAGGCTCACGTCATGCCCCTGCCAACCTGTGATTGGTCAGGGCCATGCCAAGGGAAGCCAGAGGCGGCTGGCTTCCCTTGCCTCACAATCCAATCAAATCGCATCAACTTAGTGGTGCAGTGACGCGTCCCAAAAAGCGGAAGTAAGCTGCGCTCGGTTTCCCTCGACAAAATAGCAATGGGATTTCTCCATAGGATTTTGGAAAATAGCTCAAAATAAGGTCAGTGGAAAACGAACCTGTTAGATAAATGCACGTTTTGTTCAGTCGGATAATATCCACATGTCTACCCTACTTTTATAATTTTCAAATCATAAATCTAATCGATAGAAGATAGATAGCGTCACTGCACCACTCTCACCACCGTTAGAAAGTAGCAAGCAACTGAAGCAAGTGCAATTATGGAGGGTGGAGATTTGGAGTATTTAATCAAAAATAATTGTACTAAACTTCCGCTGCAGCAGCAACAACAAATACAATCTGATGACAGGCCAATGCCCAAACTGGAGCTGTGTACAGCGAGGAACAAAGGAGCGAACCGGACGTAAAACGTTAAAGGTCTCCTGATTTTGTTTGTGAATGAATGCTTATTAGAGTTTCGGCTGGAGAGTGCGTGCGGACCTGTCGGTCAGATAACAGGCGTGTGTAAGTCCTGCATTTGTATGATACAAATGTGTGTAAAATGATACCGGGCGCTGTAATCACTCATCTGGTTACGTTATTACATTGACCACCACACCCCCCCCCCCACCCCAAAAGAAAGGACGTATTATTGGCTTCCCCTAATTTTTTCCCCACGCCACGCTACTGGAAACAAGCAGGACCCAAATGCAGATATAAACTGAAACTTCCTTTATTTCAAGGCTATGATGTATATATAGACAATGACAAAACAGAACACTCACCGCAGAACTAGTCATGGAACAAGACGAACCGACCAAGACAGACAGACAACCCAAAACTTAAATACACACAAGACCAATCACACAACAAGACACAGGTGAGGAGGGAGGAGAAAACACAGGGGCCCAGGTGAACATAATCAGACAATTAGACAAACCAGGGAAACTAATGACAAGAGGAAAACACAGGGAAAAGGACCAGACAATAACCCAAAGGAAAACATGACATGGAAAACAGCAAAAACACCCAAACCTACAAAACTATAAACGTGACATAACATGAGAATCGTGACAGAAAGTAGAAGTACTCAGATCTTGTACTTGAGTAAAAGTAGAAGCACTCAGGTCTTGTACTTGAGTAAAAGTAGAAGTACCAGAGTGTAAGAATACTCTTTTACAAATAAAAGTCCTGCATTCAAAATGTTCCTCAAGTAAAAGTAGAAAAAGTATTCTCTTCAAAATATAGTGAAAGTAGCGACAATAAAAGTAGTCATTGTGCAGATTGGTCCATTTCAGAATAATATATATGATATGTTTATTAATGATTGATCATGAAAGTGTTCTCAAAGCTGGTAAAGGTGCAGCTAGTCTGAATGACTTTGTATACTGCAGGGTAGCTTGTGAATTTACTCCAGGTGGAACTAAAGTCTGAATCAAGTGTTGATTACATTTCACATCATTCATCCACATCTGTAAAGTTACTAAAGGTTTAAATACATGTAGTGGAGTAAAAGTGGCTACGCTTTAAACTCTAAAATATAGTTACAGAAAGACAGACAGACAGACATCGAGATAGAAAGACATCGAGACAGACATATACATAGAAAGACAGACATACGGACAGACTGTCTTCTGTACTTGTATGTATGAATATAATAATATACGTATATTTGTAACGCAGTCTAAAGGCAAAGACGTAGAACCTTTATTTTGAAGAGTACAGCGCAAGCATAGGGCACACTAGCCAATCAGAAGCAAGGAGGCGCTGGAGACACACCCACTTATGGAAACGAAACACTTAGTGGTATACTTGTTTTAACAGTAAGAACAGAAAAACGAAAAAACGAGCTGAATTTCCGTTTTTTCGTTTTGGGGCAAAATTGAAAAACAAAAAAAACGATCCGTTTCTGCTTTTTTTTGTATTCAATTAGAACGAAAAAACGAACGGTTAAAACGTACCTTCGTCCAGAAAAGATGTGTGTTTTTTGTTTTTCATTGCACTGGTATGGTTCTCTTGTTATCGATAGATTATGTGAGGATTGCGAGCCTGGTTTACAGCAAATAACCTGTAACTTAAACAACTTGTCATGCATAGAAGTGTCAGTAATGATCAAAACCTTGTCTTTTACTAATTGGTTGTCCATCCCTAACCCTCACCCTCTTCTTATAATTTGATGCATTCTGTTAGGCGTGTAAAGCAGAAGTAGTCCACATGTGAGTGAAACTGTAAACTCTGAACAGGAATCCTAACTGGAATTGTGCCTCTCTGAGGCTAACATCATACATGTACTGATCCAAAGTAGCTTCATGCCAGCTCCATGGAAAGAAATCAACATTGTTTATCATTATTGATTTGTTGGTTATTAGAATTGGCCTGTAGTGGATCAATTAGCTCACAAACCTGGGGTTACGTACTGTAACCCAGTTTCTATGAGTATAGGCGCAGCCCTCTAAGGCTATCGCTATTGGGTAATCCCCACTGCACGTGTGCAGCACTGAAAGACTTAATCCACGCCCACCTATGACGTGGGCCCCACCTTCGGGCTCACTTCCGTATAAATAGGAAGTAGGCCCTACAATCCACTCCCACACAACAGCTTTTCTTCAGCTATTTGCGGAGCCAGTGGGGCCCGAACCTTAGAGGGCTGCGCCTATACTTATAGAAGCTGGGTTACAGTACGTAACCCCAGTTCTATATCGTATAAGGCTTCGCCCTCTAAGGCTATCGCTATTGGGTTAAGGGCGAAGCAGGATGTAGTCTACGCCCCACTGGTCCGTCCGTTACCAGAAGCAAAAAACACACCTACTCAGTTAATAACCCATGTCCATTTCGCCATGCGTAAGGGAGCATCACATTCCCAGGGAATATAGCATTAAAAAATGAATATTCTCCATGAGGGAAAGAAGGTAGGCTAAATAGGCTACCTGTCGTTATAAAAAGGAGAGACCAAAGTCCCACTTGTTAAAATGATCAAAGAGGGGGAAAAGGGCAGCTTTCTGAGTGCCGACAGGCAGGAGAGAGGGCACGCAGTTGAGTCCCTGACATTACTCACTCTGACAGGACACTCAGTACTGAGTGTGTCAGAGAGGAATGGGAAACATCCCTCAAATAAAAACGAATAAAAGAACAGGGGGAAGACCAAGATGCAGCAGTGCAAATGTCCTTCACTGTCATTCCTCCGTGCAACGCTGTAGAGGAGGAAAATCCTCTGGTGCTGTGCGCTTTGATGTTCTCCGGGGAATCTATCCCAGAGGAGACATACGCCTGTGACACAGCCTCACACAGCCCGTTTGACAGGCGTTGTGCAGAGGCTGCCCTATTGAGCGCTCTCTGTAATGCACAAACAGACGCTGGGAACTGCGTAACGCAGCCGTGCGTGCAATATAGCAGGACAGCGCGCACGGGACAGAGGAGATGAGATGTGGCTTCTTCGTCTGATGTGTGAGGAGGAGGAACAAAGCCATCCAAAGTTATCACTCTCAATCTAAAAGAGCTTGTGATAACCTTTGGCATAAAAGCTGGTTTAGGGCGCAAAACAGCTGAGCTGCCATCTCCTTGGATCTGGAGACATGACGGAGCCACAGAGAGAGCAGACAAATCACTCACCCTTTTAGCTGATGTCAGAGCCAAGAGCAGAGCTACTTTGGCTGACAAAAACTTCAGGGGAACCTGATCTAAAGGTTCAAATGGAGCTTTACCCAGTGCGCGTAACACCAAAGCCAAATCCCGTTGAGGCGCCAAAGCGCGTGACACAGGTCTGAGTCTCTGTGCTCCCCTTAGAAAACGTTTTGTCAGAGGGTGACTAAACCCCGTGCTGATCCCAAAACCTACGTGGCAAGATGAAATGGCAGCAGCATATGTTTTGACCGTGCTATAAGCCAATTCCTGTCCAGCTGGAGGAACGACAGCACAAGGCATGGGGCCAACGGGGTCCAGGCTTTTCCCTACACACCAAACGGAACATTGTCCATTTGGCTGTGTAGGATGTGTGTTCAGCAGCTGCACTGATCGCTACTTTGTTGTCTGTTCGAATCAACACATGTTGATTGTACAGCAACTGGGCGAAGTGCTGGCTTACTTTCCATACAGAGAGTAATTCCAGCACGTTTATACGGAGGGACATGTGACCCGGCCACTGTCCCCCCACTGCCTGCGACATGCACGTTCCTCAGCCTGCGAGAGATGAGTCTGTGAACACTGCGGTGTGTGACGTCACTCTGCTCAGGGGCACCCCCACTGACATGGAGATTTTTCCAGTAGGTTAAATCCAAACCCACGGAACGAGGAATGTACACCATGCGTCTCCTCTGACGCACAGGGTCGATACGCAGGCGAATAAACCACCTCTGGAAGTCTCCTCACTGTGTGCCTCCACACACTGCATCTCACACCGGCTCTCATCCTGTCTCTGTTTAGGAGAAGGCTCGTAAACTGGACATTTAGGCGCGTTCACGCTCAAACCTGCTGAGGAATGAGCGGAGGTGTGTGCAGTGCTATTCACACAGTGCGTAATAACAGCCCTGGGCTCATTACGACCGTGTGTAGTATAGGCACATCTGGGACAGAGGAAAAACCGTGCTGCCTGCTAACCGACAGGTTAACAGCTGAACCGGAGGAGAGCTGTCACTTTCTCCATTCTCTGCTGTGAGAGTCGCGCTCTCATGCGGGCTGAGTTCAATTCCACTCCCAGTTAAATGTCTGGGAGGGAAGAGGACAGCTCTTCTTCCAGTTGATAATGAAACCCAGGTTTGACAGATGAGATACGAGCTGTATCGTCTGCAAAACCGCTTCCTCCCTGGAGCGTGCCAGCCACAGCCGGTCGTCCAGGTAACATAACACTCTCATCCCCATTCTGAGTAGCTGCTCCAACCGTCTCCACCCACTTTGAAAAAAGTGCGTGGAGCCAGGAATGAGAAACCCAGGAATTTGCTGTGTTACGGGATGATGGTTACGTGGAGGTAAGCATCCTTCAGGACTATGGATGTGAACCTCCCTGGTGAACACACTCCAGCACCTGTTTGATCGTCAGCATGGGAAAAGGCCATTCCCTTGTTGGACACTGACAGATCGAGGATGGGTCTCATTCCCCCCGCCCCGTCTCCTTCGGGACCAGAAAATAGCGGGAGTAAAAACCCAGATTTTCTTCCCCTTGAGGAACCGTGGAAAAAGGCTTTCTTTAGCCCGAGTTCCTGCCGCTCTGCACGGAGCGTGAGACACTGTTCCTGGGATGACAGGATTCCCTGTATCCCGTAGAACTGTGGGGGGGAGAGGCGAACTGCAGAGACTACCCTCTGCCCATCCGCCGGCTCATCCATCTGTCCATCAGATACACGCGCCGCCACCCTGAGTACCATAGAGTACTCTGATAGCGCCGGGTGTACTTTCTCTGGATGTGCTATGGTTGGTGACAAACCACACCAGAGCCCTCCACACGCTGCATTTCACACAGGCTCTCGTTATGTCGTTGTTTAGGAGAATACTCCGTAAACCGCGCATTCACCCTCAACACCTCTAAGGGATGAGCGGAGGTGTGTGCAGTGCTGTCCACATGATGCGTAATAATGGCCCTCCGTGGGCTTATTACGACCGTGGGTAGGAGGTGTCTGAGACAGAGGAAAAATCCATGCTGCCTAAACCCAAAAAGTTTAATGTAGACGGATTTGAATAGCAAGCCCTGCTGTTTTATTAACCGATAAGTTAAAAAACCCAGCCGGCTTAGGCAGCGAGCCATGCTGCCAAGTAACCAATAGGCTATTGGCAGCCGGCTTAACCGGGGAGCCTTGCTGCATACTAACTTCCCTCTGTTCATCTAACACACGCGCCGTCACTCAAGGCGCGAACCTGCTCTGGATGTGCTGTGGTTGTCATGGTGACGAGCCACGCCAGAGCCCTCCAGACGTTGCATTTCACACAGGCTCTCCTTATGTCATGTTTAGGAGAAGGCTCGTAAACTGGACATTGAGGCACGTTCACGCTCAAACCTGCTGAGGAATGAGCGGAGGTGTGTGCAGTGCTATTCACACAGTGCGTAATAACAGCCCTAGGCTCATTACGACCGAGTGTAGTATATGCACATCTGGGACAGAGGAAAAACCGTGCTGCTATAACCAACAGGTTAGGAGCATCAGGTTTAAACGTCAAGCCCTGTTGTCTAATAACCGACTGGTTAATTACAGCTGGCTTGTGCCGCGAGCTCTGCTGCCGCGCCAACCAACAGGTTACAGCCGGCTCAAACGGCGAGCCCTGCTGTCTGCTAACCGACAGGTAGCAAACAGCTGGCTTATGCACCTCCACACGCTGTATTGCACAGCGGCTCTCATCATGTCGCCGTTTAGGAGAAGACTCGTAAACCGGATATTGAGGTTCACGCTCAAACCAGCTTGAGGAATGAGCGGAGGTGTGTAGGAGGCACATATGTGACATAGGAAACAAACCCGGGCTGTCTACTTAACCGACAGGTTTTAAAGACAGCTGGTTTGAGCCGTGAGCCCTGCTGCCTCACAGCCGACAGGAGCGTCCGCTCTCCACTGTCTGTGGGCCAGAGGGAGACGGACACAATGAGTGCACGACACCTGGGGAGTGAGAGCCGCGTTTGCGTGCTCCAATCCCCGGCAGGACTCACACCGCGAGCTCCGGTCGTAACTCATAAGTCGGGTTGACCCCGGGCCCACGCCCTGTTTCCCCCGTCCGGAGGAGAGGGAGGAGGGGCCCAGGGGAACCAGGAATGTTTGCTTTTTAGTAGGGCCGGGACTTTAACGCGTTAATTAAGATTAATTAATTACACAAAAATTAACGCGTTAAAAAAATTAACGCATTTTAATCCCACTTATTTTTGCACCGCGGAACGTTTCTCACTGGATGACTTTCAGGGGTAACGATTATACTGGAGCACCAACTAACGTTCATGACTTCAGACAACAACAAACCACAGTGAACAATAGTCAAACATGAACGAAGAAGCTGATGAGACCGCTTTGGTTGGCCCCGTGGATGGGACATTTTGTTTTAAAAAAAGGACGGATGGAAGCGTCAATAAGAGCACGGTTGTTTGCAAATTATGCAAAAAGGAATTCGCATATCACCGCAGCACATCAAGCCTCAAGTATCACCTCAATTCAAAACATATAGCAGCTGGCGTGGAAGCTAGCGTGAACGTTAGCCCGACTCGGAGTACAAGGACCCACACCCAATTCGCGTTGATCAAACAGTGGCCTATGCAACAGAGAGATTTTATTTTTCATCAGGATATTGGAGGGATTGAGGTCAATCACTGGCACTGTTTTATTTTATTTTAAATGGTACACTTTATGTTGAACTATTTATTACGTTGTTGGTGCAACTGGCACTTTATGTTGAACTGTTTATTGTTTTGGCCAAGGTTATTGAGAGCGTTGGACTGAAATTGATTAGATTTTTTAAATCAACTGTTGGTAAATCAACAATGTCTGTTATGGCCTCTGAAGCATCAGAGAGATGTTTTCTAATAGTCAGGGTTTCCAATGTTCTGAATGTACTTGAAAGTATTGTGTTTAACTTAAAAAACAAAGTGTTATAGTTTACAGAAGGTCTACCTACCTATAGGCTACCTGAATCTCTGAAATGTACTATATTCCTAAATATGCTATTGCTACACTTTATGGCAAAAATTGCACTTTTCTGTTGGTCTTGGTTAAGTACCACCTTGAAAAAAATAAACAATGTTTTGTTGCTTAAGCTTATGTATTCAGTCATTATTCAATGGTATACTAAAATCCATGTGAAAAAAATTGCTTCTCACTGTTCTCAGGTCAAATATTTATATGTGATTAAAAATGCGATTAATTTCGATTAATTAATTACAAAGCCTCTAATTAATTAGATTAATTTTTTTAATCGAGTCCCGGCCCTACTTTTTAGTAAACAGCTCTGAAAAGAGCTTTGTGCCTGACAGTGCTTCTGCAACGGAGTGCTGAATAAAATTGGGAGTGGATTGTAGGGCCTACTTCCAATTTATACGGAAGTGAGCCCGAAGGTGGGGCCCACGTCATAGGTGGGCGTGGATTAAGTCTTTCAGTGCTGCACACGTGCAGTGGGGATTACCCAATAGCGATAGCCTTAGAGAGCGAAGCCTTATACGATATAGAACGACTGGTGACCGTGAAATGTAACAGCCGTCTATTCGGATTATGTTTTATTTGCCAAAAAAAAGTGTATCTGTTCTGCAGATGACAAACACATTTCTGAGAATGCTTGAAGTGTGGGTTGTTACAATATTGGTTTCCAGTGGTTTTGGCAAATCAAAAGAGAAAGGGCCTAAACCAAACACTGCACTGTTGACAGATTTAAAAAAAAATCACCCAAATCAGCTTTGCATTGGTGTTGTGTTACTTCCTGGTTTCACGTTATTGGCTTGTACACAAACATAAAGGCAGATGAAGGCACGAGTCCTACCAGCAGCATGTGGAAACAGTGTGTGAAAGAAACGTGTGCGTGTGTGTGTGTGTTCGTGTGTGTGAGAGAGCAGTGTGGAAGACGGATGAGTGTGTGAATTCATCTGACTTCCTGTGTAGCAGTCAGCTGGAAGCTTTTGACTTGATTAAACCCTTTTTGTGTGTGCGCGCGCGTGTGTGTGTGTGTGTGTGTGTGTGTGTGTGTGTGTGTGTGTGTGTGTGTGTGTGTGTGTGTGTGTGTGTGTGTGTGTGTGCAGTATGTGTGTGTGTGTGTGAGTGTGTGCGAGTTGTTCACCCAGATGCTGCTAGCTGTGAGAGACAAGACTGTCTGACATAGAGACAAACAACACCTGGACAAGACAGAGTGTCCAAAATGTATTTCACACAACCACTTAATGGTAAAAAGTAAAAAAACAACAGAGTGAGAACAGTGGCAGACCCTTGTGTTTCCTACTCAGGTACATTTAAATGCACGAAGTAGTTTGACTATACTGCAAACTGAATTATTTTAAACTATGTGCAGTGGGTCTGGTAAAAGAAAAGAAAGTTGAAGCATATCAAAAGCAGTCAAATTCAGGTGAAAGTGTATTTAAAATGGGCTTCTCTGCAAGTGTACTACATATTTAATGGCATAATGCAACCCCATTTGGCAATAAAATAAATTAAAACCATTATGACTACATTTGAAAAACATATTGTC